>NW_020450917.1:172390-287930 GCF_003343035.1 Apteryx rowi | reverse complement strand
AGGGCGGCCGGGAGCGGAGGGGTTAAGCGCTGGGGCCGGCGCGGGGTGGGAGGAGGCGAGGCAAGATGGAGGGCGAGGCCGGGGCGCGGCCCCTCCCGTGGGAGCCCCCGGGGGAGGGCGGGGGGGGATGCTTGCCCCCAGCCTCTCCTGACTGCCCCTTTCTCCCCCCCCACACACACGTTATCCGCCACCTGGGGGGCGGGAGGAGCCGCGCCCGCCGCCCCCGCTCCCTCCGCACCCCTCCGGCGGCGGCGGGGAGCGAGGCGGGGAGGGGGCCGGGGCCCGGCCCGGCCCCGGCGCCGTGCTGAGGGGAGGCCGCGGCGGCGGCGGCCTGGGCTCCCTTGGCGGCGGTGCTCCTCCGGCCACCTCGGCGCTGATCCACGGGGCCCTGAGACCTCGGCGGCCAGAAAAGCTGGTTTCGGGTGGGAAAGGTTCGTGGGCCGGGCCGGGGGGCATCTGCTCCCAGCGGGGGCACAGGCAGGTGCCGGACTCCGGTGCAGGACCCTGGTGCAAAATGGCTTGAACTGAAAACTGAGCCGGAGCACGGTCTGCCCCATGCCTTCAACTGCATAAACAGTCAAAAAAGTTTGAGGGAGGAGAGCGAGGCAGAACTCGAAGTGTTGTACCTTGAACAAATACTCTTTTATGGGTGGGAAACAGAGTTTGGAGTTGACCCAGTATCTTCACTGAGTTAGTGGTGAGGTTGGGAAGGAAATGCTTATTTCTTGCTGGTCTCCATTCTTTCAGTTTAATTTCCCTGCTTTATATGAACTTTCAGTGGCTTGAAAGTACCAGCACGCAATCATCTTCTGCTTTTCGGTACAGAATGTGTGAAGTGCTTTTGTAGGAGGAATCCAAGATGCAAAAGAAAATATTTTATTTTCTGCAAGACTAGTGAACCTCAAGATATTTCGACGTGTGACAAATAGTCTCGAGGAGATACATAGTATAAACAGTGGGATTTCAAAGTTTTGTATATATCCAAGAGTTCACATATTTTGCTTTTGAAGCTGGCTATTATGATTATCTAATCTGACTGCCTATGTAACTTTCCAGCTTCTGTTTTGGCTGTTTTGTTCCTCAGAAAATTGTCCTGTCTTGCTCCAAAGACAGCAAATAATTTGTTTCTCTAATGCCTACAACGTTGCCTGAAGTACTTATTCAGTACTAATACCTGAAGAAAACGTTGGTTTCAGGATTGAGAGCATCTGATGTCAACAATCCCAGTAACAGATGAGATTTATGGATAGGAGAGAAATATTTGATTAGAATAACTGATATTCCCTTATGACTAAGGGACAAAATGAGGAGAGAATAGCGATTTGAAGTTTAACATATCCCTGAGTACACACATTGAAATGAGAGTGAAATATAACAGGTTACATCATAAATGATAAGAACAACTTGTGCTTCCAAAAATGACTTTTTTCCTTGTAACCCCTCTTTTTCACCTGCCACACATTCATTTTCCTTCTTCTGGAACTTTTTATTGTCCATAAGAAATTAAAGATTTACATTACTATTCTGACTTTTTAACTTGGTCTTACAAATCCACTACTGAAGAATGATGAAAAAAACAAGAGTACAGATTTTAAAATTGGAGTATGTCAAGTCAGGAAATGGCAGCTGTATCAAGAGAGCCAGATGAAGAGAGTCTAAATCTTCTACTGTCATTTACATCAGTGGAAAATGTGAACATGTTTTGCAATTGAAAAATTGCAAAATTTTTCAATGGAGCATTGCAACAAGCTACTTTATGGTGGTACACAGAAGTGACCCAAATGCCTCTTCCTACCGTGTACAAAGAGCTATCAAACTTTATTATCAAACTAAGTTTGTGAGCTCTTGCCCTAGAACAACAAAAACTTTCTGCATTACAGCAGAGTCCTTCCACAGTATTTTTTCTGTGCCTTCATACCTTGATAGGTTTAGTTAACATTTTCAAGTGAAGTTTTATTCTGCTGAATTTACTAGGCCTTATTTCTTTCTGTTGCACTAGTTGTTTACTTGTTCCCTACTTAGTCATTGAGGCTACCAAAACTGTAAATAAATTCCTCGATGACAGGATTTTGTTTAAACAGTATCAAAGACCATATGCTGTTAAGACAAGGTCTGTTTCACCTTTATGGCTTTAAATGTTTTTTCTTTTCCTTAAAATAACAGACTCTTTCATACTGCACGCTTTTTCAATTCTGCATTAAATTGTGCAGGATACCTGCAGGATGAGTCTAGAACAGTATGTTTTATTCTTAGTCTTGAGAGCATTCATTGTGATGGACCTTACAGTGCCATACAGGCTTTTTTTTTCCCCCCAGCAGCTGAGATGTTTGAAAGAAGCTGAGACTTCTGACTCATAGCTACAGAGTAAAGAACTGAGGTGAGTTAAGCCATTATGGCCTCCCACTGTTTATTACCGCTCCTTTCTTGGAGGTTACCACCAAAGATCACAGTTGGTTGATGAGAAAAAGTGTTTCTGCCTCAGCCATTTGAAATAAAAAAATGGTGCCCCAGGGCATACATAGTTCGCTGGCAATTTAAAGTTAAGATTCTGGTCAGTGAAATGGAGCTGCTGTGCCATGACACATGTTCTGCTCTGCAAGCACGGTTACGGGGGTTGCAGCCTGCAGCAAGGAGGCAGAGCAGACTCTTACAGCTCCTCAGTGAGTTTTGCCAGGGCAATAGTCCTAGCTGTTTGGTAATTGTGCCAGTGTAGCTTCTTCCATGTAGTCAGCTGCTACAGTTGCTGAAAGAATATTGTTTTAATCACCAGTAGTGGAAGAAATGTTGGTATATAGAAATGAATATATAGAATAATCTCTATAGTGAGGATGAAAGGATTTGAAAACCCCTTTTCTAAAGCCTAGAGTTTTGGCTGCACAGTGAGAATACTGCCAGAATTCAGGAGAAAAATGGATTTCAAGATGGGAATTTTGGACTTGAATATCTTATTCCTGGAGAGGTCCCTGTAGACCTCAATTCCACTGTCACAGCAACCTGTAATACTACTGTTGAAATCTATAGGGCTTGCATACTGATATTGTATGTGGAGCGAGTATTAACCCTATGTAGTGCTTCTAGGACATTATTGAAACACATGGTGAATTCTAGTGTCTTTGAAAATAATCATCACAAAGACTAAAACAAGTGAAAATAGTGCTAAGAAGTTTCTGTAGGAGAAGTGGATGGACTTTTCATGTAATTCAGGAGTTGCCATGCTGCTGGTAGTTTTTTGTGGAGTCTGAGAGTCCGGAGAACCTGGAGAAACAGGTTGCAGAGCAGCCCATGAGACAGACATCCTGGCATAGCTGGAAAACAGGAGAGTTTACTTTGGGAAACTGCCATGTTTCCTCTGATGACTTTAGAATAACCATCCTCTTCTGCAAAACACTTTGATTTCAACAAATTAGCCATTTTCCCAGAATGAAAAATAACATGTTAAAAAATTCCAGCTGGATCTCTCCTACGTGATTTAGGCCCTTTCAAAATCTTTCCCAAGTGTATCTTGTTTCTCATGTATTGCAAATGAGGCTTCATCATCACATAATTAGTACTGGAGAAACCTCTAGAAGTTCTCAACCTTTCAGATAAATATTCAAATATATGTTGATGTCTTCAGTTCTTTCAGACCAAAAACATGCTTCTATGTTATTTCTCTAGGGCTTTTTACAAAGCTGAAATCAATGAAACAATTAGCATTTCATGTGGGATCCAGTACTTCCTATCCTCATAAGGTTTTAATTCAAGCTTTGTTCAATTCTCACTTGAAATACGGGTCTTAAGACATGGACCACTTCCGTATTGAAATAAACCAGGGATTTAGCAATATGTAGGACTTAGCTGTGGTGATAAACCTAAGAGGGAAAGGTCTCCATGTCTCTATCTATAATGCTGAATAAAAGACAGCCAGGGAGTGATACCTGTTTCAGAGGCAAAATGGCATGGGCTGACTCAAAGTTGCATTAATTTCCACTATTCAAGCAGCTCATTTCCGCTGTAACAGATTTGCCTTGGAAAGATAAAGTTAGCTCAAGCAGAATCAGTGAGTGATCTGCCATAAGAGTATGAACAGTCAGAAGTATATAGGTCAAGATTATTCCCTGACCTCCTTTTATTTAACAGTGTATCCACAGTTTGTATCAAAATAGTCCTGAAATTGCTCTGAAAGTTTCTCAGAGTACAATTTCTGGATTAGTTTCAGCAGGAGAGAAACCCTTATTTGCAAAGCAGTGGTGCACCTAAGTGGTCTGTATAGACCACCAAGCGCGGATGCAAAGAAGTTTCAGTTCTGAAAAGGACATAGTGCACGAAAACACCAATGTAGATGTATCCTCCATGTCCACAGTGTCTTAGTCTTCAAGCTATATGAGGCCATAATTCTGCCCCTTAGAGGCACTTCCAGAATGATTTTCAAACCATCTGTATAAGCAGACTCCCATGCAATTCTTCCCTGAATGCAACATGTCATAAACTAGACCACCAAGTCATTACACTGTGCCTTTACATCCAGTGCATGTTTGCATATCCTTCATCCCTGCCAATGCAGGGTAACCAGACTATGAAAGAAGGAGAAAAGAAGAGGAAAAAATGACATAGGAATGTCCCTGCTATGTAACTTAAAGCAGATCTTGTAATGGAGAACATGCTCTCTGGGGACTGGTGCCGTTTAAAGTCAAATGCTGTTGCCACCAGAGTTGCACAGTACATTGTAGGGGCATGTTAGCAACACAACAGCACACATGCTCAGTACCTCAGAACAGTTTTCTGAGGGTGAGAATGCTCCCTGCAGAACTAACTATGTCTGTGAGTGACCAAGAGGAAAAAGTCCATGATTTGCTAATATTATTGGCTCAGCTTTAAAGTACAGTTCAAAAATTCAGAATACAGTTCAGAAACAGTGAGCTACAATTCAGAAATTGAGACTCCCTAGACCTGTAGACAGAGGAAAAGGCAATGAGCCTAACTCAGAATACTGTAATCTATAATCTGCTTCAGGATTTATAGTTTTTATGATTTTACATGAAAACAAGATTGAAATTCAAATAAATTGGGAATAGCAATTCCTCATGAAGTAGCAGACTAAGAAGACAACATACAACCTAACAAGAGGAGGTGAACAGGTGACCAGCTTTCCCTGTGGATGGGGCTTTCAGCTGGCAATCAAATGCAGGCACAAGTGGTGTCATACTGCCTTTAGCCACAGTGCCTCTGGTGTCTGTATACTTGTTTCTTTTTCAGGTCTTGTATTAGGGCTCTTCCCCAAATCAGATTACAAGCATCTTAAACTACAGCTTTACAAATGAACTAAAAAGGAGGGTCAGAGTGCACAGATTCAGGGACTGGCACGTGAGAGTCCATTCTGCTTTGTTGTTAGTATGCTAACTAGCCAACGCTTGGGCGCAGTTTGGGGGACAGCATGGACCAAAGACTGTTACTATTAGGCAGTTTGGATGAAGGCAACCTTGTCTGGTTGTGGAAGAGAGTTCAGATATGCAGATGCTATATAGCTATATTTGGTCATATATATGTGAAGTACAACTTCATTAAGCTGGGATTTGTCTACTTCATGGAGTTTCATCATTTCAGTGAAGCATCATTTTTCATCATCATCATTCAGTGAAGCATTTATTCTTGCTCTTGCATTTCTGATCTTGGTACAGGAGGGAGTGTTCTTCACTGTTCGTCTTCTGTGATAACACAGGTTATGTAATAACACTCTATACAAACAGCGCTGTGCCACTTGCCCTTATGTGGAAGAAAACAATCACTGGCCTATTTTAATCACTTGAGTGGCATAGCCTCAGAAGCCAAGAAACAGTCTTTAATGAATTTAAACTCTAATATTTAATATATCTTATGTTTAAATTCTGTACTTGATGAAGATCATCACTGGAGCAGGGATGATCAGGGAAAATGCCAAAGGGTGGGTTTCAAGTGCCCTGTCTGGAGAGAATGCTGTGAAGTAAACTTTGAAAAGGGTAGATAAAAAGCAAGTGGCTACAGTACGCATGAGATCAGACAAAAGCCTTGTAGTATAGTATTTTTCACTTGGACTTTGTCTTCATCGACTAGCTAACCCCAAACAGGCCTTCCTTTTTTTCTACCTATCAGCATTGTGTAAATAAATCTCCCAGCTCATTCTATAAATAGTCACGATTCCTTCATTACAAATGACCTTTCTGCTCACCATGTGATTATACAAAGCATGCACCATGTCCAGGTGGGGGTCGTGTGATGCAGCATCTTGTGAGAGTACATCTAAGCATGTATGCAGCATAAAGTAAATGCTCTTTATTTGCAGTGCTATAGCAGTTTGCCCTAAAGCATCAAGTGTGCACATCCAGCTAAAGGTTTTTATGTTTTGGTGATATTATGGCTGATATAATGCCAGTTCTGCACATGCCCAGGAGTCCATAGAAAGGGAAGATCTTTCTTTGCATGCCATCTCCCCAAAGGCTGCCATGGCCTTTTATACTAAAGGTATAAATGCGCTAACTGGTTGGCCTCTCTTCTCTTAGGAGACTGAGGAAGAATAGCTGTACATGATGAGTTGCTGGCAGGTTTGAGGGCATCCTACTGAATCAAACAATGAGAAAAAAAGTCAGTGTTCAGGTTAGCTTTCCCTGACTTCTATTGGACTTAAAAAGCGTAAGGCTGCTGTGTGAGTTACAGTTTTGCTAACTTGGCTTTTGGTTACATCATGGAGTTTACTCATATCAGTGGGGCATCATTTGCAACATCCTGAGGAAACAGATTCTGACCTTGCTACACTGGGGCTGTGTTTTTATTGTCCATCATCTGCGATGACACACATACAACCCCAGAAGTATTTATTAATTTCTTTTGAAAGTCTGAATTGCTGGTATTGGAAGTGCACAGCATTGTCATGCACAGGTTATCTTTTGAAGAATACTGAGGACAGGATAGACACTGAACATCTTTATGGACCAGGGTACCCTCTGCACACTTATGAACATTAAGACCCAATTTTCAATATCTCTGTGTGTGGAAAAGGTAATGTTCTTTTGAGTGTGAGGCCATCTTCAGTCTTTTTCACCACTCAGTTCCTGCACAAACTGTGTCTCATGTTGTCTGTGTAGCTGTAGGAGAAGTTTTCTTTATTACATGTATGTTGAAAGGGGGATATCTTTTTATTCTATGAATTAATATAATGATGACAATGATTAATGGTGGAATCTGTCCTGAAATGTGGCCACAAAATCTGTCTTAATTCAGGTTCAAAGACTAATATTCTCAACACTGGAACAGAGAATCAAGAAGTTTGTTCTCCAGTCCCTAAGGAAAATTTGTTTTCTCCAGCTTATGGATGCATTTTTCCATTTAGTCACTTTGTACCTCATCCATATAAACCTTGATGACTGATTTAATCCAAAATAGGCACTGCTTCAGTAACTAATTTGGGTATGTTTGTTCACAAAAGTCAAGTAGGAGAACATTCCCCTGGAAAAGGTGTATAAGAGCTCAATAAAATATGTGTAAAATGACTACATCAGTTACTTATGCACAGCTATTTAGCTGTTCAAATGCACACTAATTTAATGCATTTATGTTTTATTAGTCCTAAAGAAAACAAAAAGGAGACAATATTACTATTTTTATGCAAAGGACATGTACTCATTCTGATGCTTCTAAAACAATGTTCACCATCTTTAAATGTAAATTAATGATTTACACTTATATAATTATATTCAAATCACTGGGGGAAGGGAAGTGATACCTCTGTTTTCCTTCCAATTCTTTTTAATGGAGTCCGTAGCTGTTATCATCATGACAGATCTCACACTTCAAATATTACTATTATTTGGATATTCCTGCCTAAATTTACAGAAAACTTGAAACAGAAATAATGGAATGTGAACTTCCACATTCATTTTAGCTGTTGTAAGTGAAATATCAGTTACAACACTTCAAAAATTAGCACTGTTAATTAAGGGAAGGACTGTAAACAGTATTCCAGTTTCTTACGAAGTAAAGCTATTTGCAGTTCTGTGTGGATAAAATAAAGGACTATGCTAAGCATATGGAGGATTTATACATTCAGTTTTTTAGGAACATATTGCAGGATCTGTTGGGAAGATCATGACTGATTTTATTGCATTGAACCTGAAGACAGGCTCAGCTTTCATTAGTTTGGGAAATGCTATATCTCAGGCAATTTGTCTGAGAGAGATAAGTATCATGAGATCACGAACCATTGACAAAACATAGTTTTTACATTTGCAAAGTAGCTAAGGTTTTCATAAGGAGGCAATGATGCTTTGAATTATACATATAAACAAATAAATAATGTTCTCCTCTGTCTGTATATCCATAAATTTTCTTCTCCTTTTAAAACCAGTGCTGTAGTCTCAGACTTAATTAAACCAGAAATTAAAAAATCTGTAACTGCGCACTCAAGCATAAGCCATACCACACTCCTTAACAGCAGAAATGCATGCCTGTGACCTTTTTTTAAGCTTATTGTTTTCCTTTAGGACCAGGCAAGCCRGTGTTTCAGCTTAATGATGCATGTGGACTGTACTGAAACACTATTTCCCAGGTCCAAAGAGAGCTTGAGCAGGTTTTTCTAAAAACTATGCATGTGGGAAAAGTGCTTATTCTCCTTGCAAGAAATACAGTATTTTTTTCATTCTTGAACATACAGCTGAAAATGTATAAAAGCAAGACTGGAATTTTCAGTATCGTGTAATTTTCTGTTTATTCTATAGCTTTGTTCAACTGGTATTTCAAATGACAGATTGGGTTTTGGGGGATATTTCTTCTACATGTGCTAATGTTTCTTTCCAAGCTACAGCATTTGCTTAATTGATATACTGCCCTGGTGATAAAAGGGGAGAGAGAAAATATTTGTGGGTCTGCCTTGTACCACTGAAGTCAGCGGGAACTTTGTCAATAATTTCAGAGGGAAGAAAATTAGGACCGGTAAAACTATTTAAGTTTTACTGAACACTAAAGTTCCTTAACCAGGTAAAACAACTCTCTTTCTTTCTTTTGTTACTTTTCTGTTTCCTTTGCCTTTGGCCCTGGCTTTTATCTTCCTATTTGCATAACCACGAGAAGCCGAATTAATTTCAGGTATAAGACTGCCAAACCAACTTTGAATTTCTTTGGCTGTTCTGACTCTTTGTACTTTCAGCGCAGTGATGAGGGCCAGAGACTAACTAGATCTTACCAGCTGAGATATTAGGTGACTCATTACTTTGGAGATCTGTCTCCCATTTAGCCTCATCTGTCCATGTCTACATGCATCATGGCAGGTATCCATCCATTCACTCATGAATCACTTTATTTTCTTTTCTTATTAGATATGCCACATGGCATACGCTTTGCTTCCAGTAAAAGTGATCAGTGAAAGAATCACATACTCCCACTGTAAGTAACTGTATAATCAAATCCTGAGGGAATAGGAGGGAAGGGACCCTGAAAAAGAGGTTAAAAAACAATTCTTCATTCAAGGGAATAAAGCAATAAAAATAGGGTGGACAGCTGGCAAAACTGTGGAGAGAAAAGGAAAGAAAGATGTAAAGAGTAGTCTCTAGAGCATAAGACTTCAGCTGAGAAATGAAAGTAATTTCAAGGCTGAATAAAAGGGAGAGAGAAGTGAAAATAATGAAATGGTCAACCCACACAGGCAAACTAGAAAACTATAGTCAAGATCAACAAAAACAAATGATAAGCAGAAAACACAAGATACAGCCAGAACAAATGATCAGGATAGCAACTTGACCTGCTTTTCAAACATTTGAAGGAAAGAAAATGAAGGAAAGAAATGAGGAACATGAGGGGAAAAGTTTAAGAATATGGCAATGCAAATGACAGGCTTCTATTAAATAGTTTCTTTGTGTCTAATAGAGTATCTATTGCTGTTCTAAGCACAGATCAGGCAATATAAAGTAACCTTAAAATAAGAACAAGCGTTAATTATTTTAATATATATGCATTTGCATTGTGTATGTGGTATATGGTGGCTTTAGTTTAAATGATATTCTGTCTCTGTAGAATCTTTGTAATGTTTGTTCTTGAATTCAGTAGCCTAGGAACTGGATCCTCTCTGCACCTTTCTTTGGTAGTTTCCTCTAGTCTAGTTTTTAGTGTTTATTCTCCCTTAACAGAAAATATGGGTATCCTACTCCCACAATGGAATTATGTTCTTAAGTAATATCTTTCTGCCTAGACTCCACAGAAAATCCTGATATTTCTTGAGAAATTTGCTTAAGACACACTGAATATTTTAGAAATTTTGCCCGACTGAAGCTGCAGGCTTTGGCTTCTAGGCAGTGATTTGTAGGAAAAAAACAGCATTTTCTATGTTACACTTACTTATAACACAACCAGCCAGGTAGATTACAATGCAGTATCTTGACAGGTAGCAACTCCATGCACTGCTAATCTCTCTGAGAGGGAATGAAAGCCTCTGAATCCCAAGTCTTATATTGGCAACAGAGCATAGATACTCTCCTTTAGCTCAGCAAGAATTTGTGTTTCCAGAGCAGGACAATGTGGTTCACAACCGTGCTGCCCCAGTACTTTTTTGTATGCGCAGTAGTAACAAACCATAGGGTTGCTGCATCCATATCACTCATCTCTCTGGATCGATGGAGTAGAAGAACCTCTATATGCTGGAGAGGAGCAGAAACATTCAGGCAGGACTCAGCTTCAAACTCAGCTGCCTGAATATAGGCGGCTGTACATGATGAGGGTACTTAAGTTCCCATTATAGTCAGTGGAGCCTACTGAGCCATTCAGCTCACCAGGTGCATTTATTTTAGGAAGAGCTGGACTGCTCTCTAGACTCCACTGGCTAATACTGGCTTAGCTGACTAAGATCTTGATTGACTATAATGGGAGTTCAGATACCTTGCTGATGTGTGGACACCTACATGTAGGAGCCTGAATCTGCAAGCTAAAATCCTGCTCCTCAGGTCATGTTGCGTGGGCACAGCATTGAAGAGCCCTCTCTAAGTAAAGGCTTGTTGGATACCACGGTGTGCTTGGGATCTTGGCCTCTGACTGCAGCCCCAACCCTGCTAAAGGCTAAAAAAAGTCTAAGCTAGACCACTGAAAAAAGAGAGAAAAGAAAATAAAAAAGATTAGGTCATTTGTTCTTATAAGGAATAATTATAAAATCCAGGGCTGTATTATTTAAAACCCAGTTCACTTCAAGTATGTTGGCAATGCTCCCTCCTCTGTTTCCTGCATGTATTCTTACAGACAAGTTTTCTGAAGGGGTGAGGGCTGGGAATTTTAAACTAATCTGAGAGAGGAGAGTTGTTTTTCTATTTATGATTGCAGGTATTTGCTGCTGTGTCTAATAGGATCCCCAACTTAAAGGATTTTGTCTAGCTTATAAAGTAAAAACAAACATTACAGGTCAAATTCCTGTTTTCATATTAAACTTAAAAAAAAAGAAAAGAAAAATACTCATGAGGAGTCAAAAGTCCCAGAATTTTCCACACCAGTGTGATCTGATGCAGAGAAGACTTGCTGTGTTTGTGGTTTAAATGGGATGAGGTTAATATCATCTTCCTAAATGTAATCTCTTTCTCCAGTGATAGGACATAGTGTTTCTAATTTTAATTACTGAGGTGGGTGGGTTGGATCAGTAAAATTTAGATTTGGATTAGGATGTGGGTGTGGATTTATACCCTCTTCCTCCTTGTAAAGGCTGGGAAAGCTTGTTGTCTGGGCCCATCTTTTCGATTAATTTGCAGTAATTGAAGTGTGATGTATGGGATGGGGCTAAAATGAAATACAATTAAAATTTAATCTTTCTTCTTTGGTATCTGCATCCTTATTTGTTTTAAACTATCTTCAATGCTCTGATAAGTTTAAGTCTTCCTATATCACATACTGTGCAAGCAGAAATATTTGAGTGAACTGTTGCCAATAGCTCTGAGCAAGAAAGGGGCATGTTTCAGATTACAGAGTTTTGTTGTTCTGATCTGATCTCCTTCCTAGGAGAGGCTGAGAAAGGCAGCTCTAGGGGATTTAGTTCTAGCAGCAGCAGCACATGATCTATCAATCGCGTGATTCTTACCACCAAGGCCTAATGGGGAGGGTGAAGAAAAAGCTAACAGTGCCTTGTGGAAGCAACAGCAGCTTCTTCTGCTTTTGGGCCTCCCCCGCCAGCTGGACTCTTCATGGCTTCTCCCAGGTTGGAAACCTACTGCTGCCCTAACCGGGATGCAGCCACGCAGCTAGTGATGACCTTCCAGCCCAAAGTCTTCTGTGGAGTCTGCACTGGCAGTGCCTCTGTCAGTCTGCTGCTGACCATCCTGCAGCTTCTGCCGAAGAAGGGACAGAGCCCAAGGAAGATGCCCAAAGCCTCCTCCTCTTCCACCATCCTTCTCCTTATCTCTGCTTGTGACATCCTTGGTGGCTTAGGTAAGGATCAGCTTGACGTCCCTCACCCTTGCTGTGGCAGGCTCGCATTGCTTTGAGGTGCACTAGCCAAATGAGCTGGTTAGTGGCCAACAGAAATTTCTGAGGGAAATTTCATGTATTCATGGGAAGATTTGGACTAAATGAGATCAGAAAATGATGGGCCTTTGGGGAAATGTGTCATTTAATAGTTAGATTTTAAAAGTAACAGCTCTTGACATATCTACACCAAAATCTGTACTTTAAAACAAAGGAAAATCTGGAACAGTGACTGATTCTTAGAGGAATGCATGGAAGTGGAGGCGAGGGAGAATATTTTAAGACTAAGACTGGCATCCAAAACTTAGCCAATCCTAAGGACTGAATTTGAAAAACACTTGCCTTGTATCTTTAAATCCTCCCATGCAAGGTTTGCACTATTGTTCAAATGCCAGTCACTTCTCTGGGCATATCACATCATTGACAGCAAATTAGTTTAAATCGCAGATCATGCTGAACACAGGCTTCTGAAATGTGAGAGAAGCTCCCTTATCAAGGACAACCTGCTGCCCACTCCCTGAGTGACAGGCTAGAGGAATAAAACAACAGACCTGGACACTCATGAGTCAAAATGAGACTGCTGTGTCTGAATCTGCCATGTCAGTTGATGTCATTTACTGCCAAATTAGGTATAAATTACTACTACTACACTTGCTGTGAAAATGCAGGAGGAGTTTTTTCTACAATAACATCTTTTTCTCACATTAAATAAAAGAAGTAATGCTGTTTTGTCAGTCTCTCTAGCTGCTAGGGAAGGGGGTAGGATTTTGGACCTTTACCCCTTTCATACCGAGCCAGGTTTTCTCACAGTACTTAGTAAGAACCAATATTAAAACAAATGAAAGACTGGGAAATAAAGAAGGAGAGAGATGTAAAGATTATGCGTGCATTCACCTGGAAAAGATTTTTTCAGTCAGATGAGGCCAGCAAGAGATAAAGTTATTTTTCTCCCTTTCTCTCTCATTGGCAAACCAGAAGTATTTATCCTTCATTGTCTTTGAATTAGACTCACTTCAGTAGGTGGGAAACCTTCCTCACTTGGTGGGAAACCTGGTGGGTTTGTTATGCTATATGCTACTGCTTTAAGGCCACTTTCAAGTGAAACCAGAAATTCTTGCTAACAAACTGTAAGTTCATTTAAACAATCAGTATTGTTCTCACCTAATTCTGAAGTCCTGCGTGTTCAGTCCTTTGACAGACAGAAAAAGAATTGCTTGTAAAACTGAATACAGTGAAAAGTGTCAAATCATTTTTTCTGAAATGAAGGATTAAAGAGAAATCAACATTAGCATATACACAGGTAAAATTGTAAATAGTTAGTTGCTGTTTTATGTCAACCTGTTAAATGCTATTCAGTTCATTTTACCACAGTGTTTGACAGTATCTGTAGGTAAGTGAGATTTTAATCTACAGAACACAGCATTTCAAGTCCCAGCAACTTAAAACTCTGGTGCTACTTTCACTGAGAGATTACACTGACATTTAAATAGTGCAGTTGTTTCCTGCTCTTTCCGTCTACAGATCTAGCCTTCTTGTTAAAGCACAAAATCTAGGCTACAATGTGAAAAATGTGGCCGGGAACAAGCATGTGACTTCAACCACGTTAACAGATCCAAAGCATTAATACATTTTTCTTTAGGTATGATCTTCAGATCAAGTGTATGGTTAGGCTTTCCGGGCTTCATAGCTAACATTTCTGTGGTGAACGGGACCGACATATGGCCTTCTGCTTTCTGTGTGGGAAGCGCGGTAGGTACAAAGATCATCTCCATTTTGTTTTGTTCGCAGTACCTTTATGTGGGCAAGCTGTTGTATCCAGAAGGAAATTAAACTGTGAGTCAGAGTCTAAATATGATGGATTTCAGCCTCTGCCACACCTGTACAAGTATTTTCATGCCTCCCCCTGAAAGCCCAAGCTGAGAGTGGGCGGGGAGCTAGATGCTGTAAAAGTAATGGGCACACTAGCTACGAGGGAGCGGAGAAGAGCCCCAGTGCCCTTTTGTAGGCAGCAGATCTGCCTGGTCCAAAGCGTTCTGCAGTAGTCACTCACCACAGAACTGCTGGGCTAGGAGCTCTTCGAAGGGCAGACCTAAACCCAGGTCAGAGATGCAACTGCTTAACAGTAGAGACGTTCCCAAGCTGGCTGCGAAATCGCTTGGTCGGCTCCTACTGGCCCAGCATCACTAATGACACAGCAACTCCAGCGTGGCCACAACGCGGGGTTGTTTGGCCATCTTCTCGGGCAGAAATTACAGCCTGCGTTGATGCCGTATTGTAGGGACCAACTGAATTCAGCAACTCGGGTAGCTTAAATTAGCTTTTTCAATGTGACACTGTGTTTTAGTCACACATGGACTGCAGGATAAATATACTCAAAGACACAAGGCTACTGGCAGAAGTGCTCTCTTTACTGTGTATTTTGCTTAGACATGGGTACAGGCATTCATAAATGGCTGCATCTGGTCATATGCAATTAAGTATCTGCTGGTTTAAAATGTATAGAATAAGAAAAAGCAAATGCATTCCAAAAGTACAAATTGAAACTCGGTTTCAAATATTACCATCACAGTACTGAGGTATATCATATGAATTTGCTGTGCAAGAAGAAAGGTCACAGGGTTTTACCAATACATAGAGAATGACAAATAAGACAAATCATCAATTTACCCAAATTTAGTAGGAATGCAGGGTACCCAAAGAACAGTATTAGCTTTACAATCTGAAGTTTGCAATATAGAAAAGAATATGCTGCATAAAAACAGTTATTCAGCTCCAATAGATTTTAAATAAAACAGTATGTGCCAAAATGCAACTCACCATACCTTATATGCCTAAATTAGGGCAAATATAGTGTTTTACTGTAGATACAGATATCAGTCAGACACACATATCATTTCTCTATTTTCCATCATACATGTTTAAATTTTTCTTGTAAGGTGCAGTGTTTTTTTCTTTAAGGAAAGGGAAACCAATAACATCAAAATCTTGTAATAGGAATGTTCTAGTCTAAAACCATATTTCCATATGTCTTAAATTTCAACTTCTGGCCCTTAACACAGGAAAGAGTATTTTTAAACAGTGAGAAAGATACTGTATGTAGATTGTTTGCTTTTCATTTTGATCTCAGGTTAGATGGTGAGTAGCATGGCAGCCTACCACAATTTCTATTTTTGCTTTCTTGGGCACCAACCAAAAGTGCTGCAGTTTGGGTCCCTTACTAAATTTAAGTTTAATTATATTGAGAGGAAAAATGATCCTCCTTCCACTCATTTCCTCTAACATGTTCTCATGTGAGTTAATAAAATGTTTCTGCTTCTATTTTAAGTTTCTTCTAGTGCTACTGTTTTGTTTCATTTACCTGAAAACCAAAAGAAATTCAAAAAAGGCATCTCCTTTGAAGAACACCCGCTGATTTGCAGATAGATACCCTCTCAGGCACTATTGCAAGATGTGGTGTTTTGCTAAAAGTGGGGGTAGTATATGAAGATTTTGTTTCTTAGGTACATGTGTTTTTTATATTTTTGAGATGGTCTTGTCTATACTGGATTTTCCAGATGGAGAGACCCTACAGTTTACTTCTGATATGTATATGTATATGTGTAGTGAATTGTTCATTTCTTAACTGCAACAAATATGTAAAAGTGCAGATTAAGTTACAAGCTGAGTGGAATGGATAAAGTGCATTAGAAGGAAGACTGAATGGAATTATACTTTCTGACTCCTGTGCACTAGCAATATGCCACATTATTTGAATTAAATGCTGAATAATTCATGTCACAAATGACTAGATGTAGGGTCTACACCCATGATAAAAGGAATATTTCCCAGCTTGATTTACCTTTTGGAGAAAGGAATGCTAGATCTTTATTCACTGGTGTTTGGCTCAGTAACAAGTATGTTGGTTTCCAGCTGTAAAAGGATGCTACTCTGGAGCCATGAAAAGGATATTCAGATAAAAACTGAAAGAGGGACTCAGAGGGAAAGTAATCTGTATATTAAAATAGTTCCAGACTAATGAAAGAATATGCTACAAAGAGCCAGCTCCTATGGGGAAGAACTATGGAATTTATAAACAGAGACAAAGAAAGCTCAGTTATCTTATATATACACTCATGGGAAAAATGTTTATGGTCAGCTCACAAATGCAGTGGAATTTAACTTAACTTGAACCTGTGCCTAGAACTTTCTTTCTGGATTTTTATTGAAGAAATTAGTCAGGTTTGGTATGGATAATTTTTCCAGAGAGTTTTTTTTTTCCAGCTTATTGTCTTTTTTCTTATTTACTGTTCCCTAACCCAAGTTCTTGAACATGGAGAAAGCACCCTTTGCTCTCAGAGCCCGCAGTGCAAAGGCACACGGTGGTGATGACTGACATCAGTTATGTTTTCATGCCTCGGATACAGAGAAACTACTAAAATTTTAACCTGAAATTAAAATATCCACACTATAAATTGTTACTGAAGACTTCACGTAAGACATTCAGGGCTAAGACCGGAGAGATAAATAACAGATTATCTAAGTAACAGAATAAACTGAGGAAACAAACACTGTTTGATTTATCTATGACTAGATTTGTTGGCTACAGCAGTTTTGTTCCTGTGAATTTGAGTAGCATTTCATACTTCACAATCATCTCAGTTGCAAAATACACCCATTTAATGAAGAGGTCACCAGGCTACAGGTTTGGCTCCTACTGTTCCCTCACCCCATCGCCCCAGTGGTACTAGAGACTTTATCAACAACTGTGACATTTTGATTCTTTTTCCTGCAGATGTGGATCCAGCTATTATATAGTGCTGGCTTCTGGTGGTTATTCTGCTATGCTGTTGATTCTTACTTGGTGGTACGAAGATCAGCTGGACTGAGGTACCAGAGTTAAAGCTCTAAATGTGTTACTTTACTTCCAACACTGTATGTCCATGTTTGTATGCAGATATCTAAATGCATAAATGAAGCTTGTACACACATCTGATGTTCACATGGTTACCAGATAATGATATGGGTGTGCTAAGTGCTTATATTGCCAGGGAAATGCTCAGATATTGGTTTGTTTATGCCCAATTGGCATTTAAATGTAGCTGAATTCATTTATCCTTTGAAAAAATAAGGTGCAGTTCTGGCTCTATTGACTTCTTTGCAGCAGGATATTATTTCTGTCCCTATTCTGTACCTGAAATTGACTCTTGTGGCAAAAAGTATTATCCTGAAAATAAACAAATGCTGGGGGATGGTGCTGATTTTCATGCACTTCATTCTCCGGGATTTTTTCTGATTTTCTATTTTATCTACTTTTCAGTTTTGTCATCATTACACTCCTGATTGCATTTGCAGACTTTTCAAGAAGAAAAGAACATGTATTTACTATACCTTTTCCTGCAATGCCTATAACTGAAGAACCATGCTATATGGAAAATACCATGCTATAATGCCAGACACAAAATATATGTTGTTTTCAAGCTGGATATTAGAAGGGCAAAATGACCTTAGTTGCCACTGCTAACCACAGAACTATGTGATAATGTACCCAGATGACACCGAGTAATCAGATACTGGAGACATGATTCTTTTGGCAGATGTTATCAAAATGGGGGTTTTTGAGTTCCAGCTAGAGTTAACCTCTGCCTGTGAATGACAAACCTGATTTCGTAAAGTCATGCAAAGCAGTACCCAGAGTCTTGTCTGAAGCAGTTAGGACTACCTCCTTCCCCCATGACTATTCACAGGGAAAAAATGTATATTTGGGCCTGATTCTAAAATCAGAGTAGTCAGTCAAGGACCTTCTATGCAACCAGATCTGACACTCCCTAAGATAGGAGCTGAATCTGAATAAAAGTTATACATTATGATTTGCAAACTACCAAAGGGTAGTTTATGTGACTGTTTGGCTCCTTTATGTTTTCATCCCCTAATTTGCACTCCATAGGAAAAATGAAGGATGCAGGAGGTCTTCTGGAGATTTGGGGATAAGAGAAAGGCTTTCCATGCTATAGGCAGGGCACACAGGAGCTCTCTGTGCAAGACTGAACGACCGCTTTGGCTTATCCTTTTTCTGGAGGCCCCTGCTCCACCTGCTGTCCTTAGTTGCTGTACTGCCTGTGTTGTTCTGCACCATTTCCTATCTGTAAAGATCTATTTGCATGAGGGTCCTATTTTTATGTTGCAATTTGGAAAGCATAAGGTATAGTATCTTTAACTTCTGTCCTGTTTGGTGTGCTTCCAGTACAATTGTCCTGTACCACATGATGACATGGGGCCTAGCACTTTTGCTCTGTGTAGAGGGAGCTGCACTGCTTTACTACCCATCTCTTTCCAGGTAAGCAGGGGTCTAGAAAGAGACTATGAAATCATATCACTCTGTGATCATCTGAATGTCTTTCAGTCAGTTTTAGAGACACGCATCTAAATACTGGGTTAACTTTTTTGATCTTTGGGAAAGCATGTCACACTAAGTCAGTGCAATCCTACAAATATCTGCCTGGGTTCTTGGTGGGTCCTGAAGAAATATGCCAGGCAATACAGCCACTTGGGGATGTTGCAGCTCTGTGATATAGCTTCTGCTATGAGCTGCTGTGAGCTCATGAAGGCCTTGTCAGGGAAAACGGTCTGAACAAGGCCACGGCAGGCAGGGAGTGCCTGTCCCATCGTCCTGTTCTCTCATTCCTGGTTTTAGCCTTGTATTTGTTCCTTTAAAACTGAGAAAAATTCACAGATGCTACATGCTAATAATCAACTTTGTGACCCATGTGAACTGGCTGTGAAAGTCTGTGAATTAGAGGTTTAGCATTTGTTTACTTCATTCCTTTTTTTTTTTTTTTTTTAAGTTAAAGTTGAGATGGATAGAATAGCCAAAACTATCAGATGTGGGGAAAAAAAGTGAACAAGCTCTGAATAATTTCTTTTCAGTTGTGAAAATGGCCTGGAGCATGCAATTCCGCATTACATCACAACTTATGCCCCCCTCCTCCTAGTGCTGGTGGTCAACCCAATCCTGTTTAGAAGGACAGTATCAGCAGGTATGTTTCTAAGGGCCAACATGAATTAGTATGTATTATTTAGCAAAATAACAGTAACGTATAAAGCCATGCTTATATATTGAGTGATGTAGGATGGCCCCTTAGTAAGTCCTAAGGGATACAGCAAAGAAAGGGAGGGAATTGCCTATTGAAGTAATAAGATGCCATCTAGCTGGGAAATTTACCTTAGAGACACACTTTTGTCGTGTCCTCAAGTTATGCTGTTATAAACCTCTACTGCAGACTGGCAAAGGTGTTTCTATGATACACAGCAGCTCTTTATTTAAAGTGTTTTAGACAAGTGTAACACGGAGACTTAACTCTACTGCAGTAATGGTACCAACCTAGATTTTGAAATGTAATTTTATCTGCTACAAAGATAACGTTGGTGAGATTTGATAGCTGAATTAGCTTCTTTGCAGCCCTATTCAAAAATAATGAAACATGACCAGAATTTTGTTACTCCTGATTCTAAGACTATGAAACAAATGGGAGTTGTATACAACTCAGTTGGGGCCTTGAAGTTCCAATTTAATTTACTATCCAGTGCATCAAAGAAATGAGCCTGAAAGAAAAAGCCACTGATTCAATGAATTCTTTGCAAGTAATATTATCAGTGCTAGGTATTTTCAGTATCTGAATTCATACTTACCATCTACACTTTAGATATATAAAAAGCCAGCAACAGAAGACCTTATATTCTAAGTTCAGTCTTCATCCAATCTACCCTACATTGCTCAGCAGTACCCATTTTCAAAGGAACAGCTGAGCAATCTGTAGAATATTTTATTATAGCTAATTAGTTCTACTGTGGTACCTCCTATATGTTTCGTTTAACTCAGAGACCCAATGTGTTAAACATTTGGTACATATACCAAAAAGACAACCCTTACTTGCATCATTGTATTATATCGTTCTTGTGACCTGTACAAAGAATTGCATTTATGAGAGAGCACTAACCAATTTGTACAGGAGAATGGTTTTTATTTAGGATTATAACTCCATACAGGAGCATAAAGAAAGTAAGGGATCAGTCCAAAGCCTGGAACCAAAATGTTCTATAAGCAAAGATAAACTTTAACCTATAAAGTGTTCATTATCAAAAATATCTGTTACCCTCTGCAGTTTGTGAAAACACTCAATATATTGGCAACTGCATTCTGCATTAGCTACTATTTTTGTATGGTTTGATGGCACAGACTTTTTTTAGAGTTTATTGAAATTGCCTACTTGATAATTGGTAAACTTATCTTCCATATCGTGCTTCAACCCCAAACAATTGAAGTTACTGGTACCCAGACAAGCAAGTGTTGGTGATACAGCAAGCTAGGACAATACATTTTCTGTAATCAGCAGCAAAGGTCTTCAGTGACAAAATAAATAATGAATGTGCATACATGTGTGATATGTATCTATGTGTGTGTGTGTCTGTCTGTGTGTGCTTTATGATAAGTAGGTCCATGTTTGTGTCCACATACCTGTGGCAACACTGTATGGTTGAAGTATGATGTCTTATGTTTCCTTGCTCTGAAGTGAACAAGCACTGTTTTCTCAAACAACCTGTAGTTTCACTCCATTCGCTAAGTAAAGCAATAATGAAGAAAAGGTACAATAAGTAAGAAAAACACGAAAGTCTGCATGATGTATTCTATAGGCTAAAGAAGAGAAGACCAAGTGAGGATGTAACTATGACTTAAAAACAGAAAAGTCTTTTCTCCTTGACTGTAGAGGATAGTAAAAGAAGGATTGAGCTTGAACTTAAACAAATGTGGTCAAAGCAGGAGCAGGAAAAGCTTTAGTATGGTAAGGGTTGGTAAAGCACTGGAATAGCTTGCCTGGAGAGGTCTTTGAGTATTCCTCATTTTTCAGCAAGCTCATTGAGACTGCAACAACAAACAACACACCTAAATATAACTGTCATGCTCAGGGCCAGGGAATGGACTGGATAATCTCTGAAAGTCCATTCTTTCTATGGGAAAATACACAGCGAATATGTTTGTATTTGTGTGTATGTATATTCTAGCACGTGACATAACTGTCTATTTTGCTGACATCACACTTCATTACACGCACATCACACACAAGTTTTAAAGATGTAGCCATAGCTCTATCAATTGCACAATTAAATGAAATGTGTAGAGTAGGATAGAATGTATTCTGCTCTAGCCTAAGCATCATATAATGTATCATTATATCGCACATCATATAAAAGTTGCAGGCACTACCTTTTTAATTATAAAAGAAAAGTATGTTGACCATACTAACTATTTTCTATCTTCAGTGGGACTGAGAGAAGAAAGAAGACATAGTGAAATACCACCCATTTTAGGAATCCATAGTAGATGTGGTTGTTTTCCTTAAGTATTAGGCTGCATGTGAGATTGTTTGGTGATGGTCCATCCAGCTTCTGAACTGTTGCTAGGGATAAATCCATTTCTTCCTTTGATATCTTTTTGCAGACATCAGTTTTCTGGATCCCTGTGCTATAAATAACAAGATGCATGTATATTAATGAACACAATTGTATACTTTCCAGTTGCCTCCTTACTGAAAGGGAGACAAGGAATTTACACAGAGAATGAAAGACGCCTGGGGACAGAGATCCAGATCCGCTTTTTCAAAATTATGCTGGTATTCATTATCTGGTAAGGGGGTGCATTGTGTTGTTTTGAATTCCTTTCTTCCCAACTGGAGACAGTCAGGGACAAAAATAGACTCTGATAGGTTGTTTCATTTTTTGTCGGTCTTTATGTTGCAAAGAGAAGGCTTCCAAGGAACAAGTTCACAAACTAACTGAAGCAGTAATGTAGCATAACAAGGCAGTAAGGAAATGATTAAAATGTTTAAGCAACAGGGAAAACAGTAACCCCTAGAAACAACAGCAAAAAGATGGTTGGGCACAACCTAAATGAATAGCTGTCTGAAACAGCAGCTCTCCAGTACTGTGTGCCGATAGACAGCTTTCTGCGCTCAAGATTTCTGAGAGCCCACTCTACACCCTTGTCATCAAACATTTCATTGAAAACCTACAATATATATGGTTCTAAGACTGGCTTCAGGCTGCGGACTGTGACTATATAACACAATTGCCTCTACAGTCTGCAGATCACAAGTGTGTGAAGTAAGCGTTGCATATCAGCTGGAAATAGAGGGACTGCCATGGTTACACTCTGGAAAAGAAACATCTCTGCTGTGTGTGAAATTTCTGGTCATTTAGTCTCTTTTCTATTCTTCCATCTTCTTCCCTGAAATAGGACTTTTGGGGTAAGGAAAGAAGTAGAGGAGGGAGGGAGTGTACTCATCTCCAAATCCCTTGCATCTCTGTTCTAGCAACGCAATTCAGTGCAGTCAATTCTGGAGTGCTAACTGGAACTGAAGGTGTTGGATGCACACAACAAAACTGAGCAGAAATAGAGCCTGCTTCTGGAGGCAGTGTTTTCTACTGCAATCTCATAATTATAGCACAATAATAAAGGCACCAGCAGGGGTGTTGATCCAGTCTACAGGGGACCGTGCAAAGACCTAGCAAGAAGCAGTCACTGCCATAAGGTGCTTACTATTTACATAGGTAACACAAACAACAGGAAGAGGAAAGAAACTGCCCTGGAGTAGAGAAATGGCTTGGATAGATTTAGCGGTCTGTACAACTACTTAATATAACAGTACTTAATATATACTTAACTTAATAATAACTTATATACTTAATGTAACTACTTAATACACAGATACATTAATGCATGTTACACTGCTTTTAAAGACTGAGGAGGGAGGAAGGCTGCCTTTTTATCTTGTCCTGGCTGCTGTGTACTGAGCGCACCGGAGGGAAACTATTTTCTTTTCTTTGGAAATAACTGCGCCTGCTTGGCTTGGGAGAGAGGTTTCTGCTGTGCAGGGTGGAGTAGCCAGAGGGAGAGAGAAAGAGAGAGAGCAGTGAGCAAGCCTGCAGCATAACTTTCTGGGAAATTGCTGAAAATAATAAGGAGCTTCAAGGCTCCAATATCCAGGCTTCAAGGTTACAGAAAGAGAGAGTCTCATTTTAAAGACCAGAGGGACTAAAAAAATGCAGTTGCAACCTAAGGAATTGTGGCCAGCTTGCTAGATTAGGAGCAAGCATCAAAGAAGGGACCAACTCCACAAAGACGCAGTGGGGACATTTGTTTATTTCCATTCTATCTCATTCTGAGTTTTTCTGTTAAAAATAAATTATGCTTTTAGTTTTAGATTTTGTTCTTCTGATAAAACATAAGCTTTAGAGTGCTGAAACTCTTTTAGGGGTCAGTATACAGTAAGACTGAGGCAGTCCCATCTCGAAGCACTAGGAAACATGCATTTCCATTCCAAAGTTCAAATATGAGACTAGTTAGTCAAGGACATCAGGGCAACATGGGATAAAATAGAGGCCTGCAGATTTGGGAGAGAAGAGCAGGATGTTTTACACTGTGTTAAAAATATAATCATAGGAAAGACATGTATAAACTCTTTTAGAAAGTATGACATGGGTGCTTTTTGAAACTGCAGTAGAAATACAAAGAAAGGCTGCTCTGACTGTTTAGAAGTCCTAGGAAGTAATAACCATTTTACCTTAACCCTTATTTAATGTGGAATATTCACAGTGTCTTTTTCACAGCAAGAGGTTTGATTATGTTCATCCTTCTTTAGAAATAGAAATTACCTTTATTCCTAAAATTTGTTGGCATTTTTAAGGATTTTAAAGTCCAGCTTTAGCTGTTTTACTCTATTTTACAGAGTTTTGAAAGTCTGTTCTATTCTAACCTGAAATTTTAGGATATTTAAGGGGGCTTGGGTTTCTTCAATCTTTTACAGCATGTATGCATATATTTGGTTTCTTTATCTGTAAGTGTCTTATTTTTGGTGTCTTATTTTTAAGACACAGATATATATATATATATGTATGTAAAATTGTCTTGTTCTCTTCCTCTTCTTTCTTTCTTTCTTCTGCAACAGCTGGTCATCCAATATCATCAACGAGAGCCTTTTGTTCTATCTTGAAATGCAGCCAGATATCAATGAAATACCCCTGAAAAATATTAGAAGTGCTGCACTGATCACATGGATTATAATGGTAGGTTAACCATGACTTTTCCTAATCTTAGAAATCAGTCTTGTGAGGTTGGAGGAACAGCACCAGTATAATGTGTGGTTTTTGATTTTGGAAATATAAACACCTTTTCACTCCAAAAAATCAGGGAAGAAAAGCAGAAAATAAGAAAGAGGTAGGAGCTGTCACTGGGAGTGCTTTTCACATGTAAACTTAGCCAAAAGGTACCAAAGACCAACTTTTTTCCCTTTTACTAGAGTATGCATTCCCTCTATGAGTGATTCCTATCCATTTGAAGGTGCAGAATAGACCATTAAAATGAGTTCTGGTCTAACCTTTCTAGCCTCTGCTATAACACAAGCTACAAGGTTTTAGCTCATGATTCCTGAAGGTTCCCCCAAAACATGGGTATTTTCTGATAATTCTCTGTTTGTAATGAGGGTTTTCTGTATTGGTGTCTTGTAAAAAATAACCACATGTTACATCATAATATATGGATGATTATTTGGGGGGAAATACATGAAAAATCTTGAAAGCAATGAACAAAAAGATAGCTATAAGATATTGGGCTGTAACTGTGCTCTACTCTTTTTTATCCCTTTGGAATATTTGACAATGGATTTTCCAGAGGTGATAACGTGGGTTCCTGTTTCAAGAGAGTTTATTTCAGAGCTCTTAAATACCTGTAAGGCCTGAACACACTCTGTGTAGTTAAGCCCTTGTGCCACTTTGTATTAAAGGGTTAAGTATTGCAATTCATTCATCTGACGGGGATCTTGCTCTTGTTCACCTGGAGAGAGAGGTCAGGTCTAGGAACTGAGCTATTTTCTAAACTGACTGTAAAAATAGTTTGCTATTTTCATGTGAGAAAAATGGAAACAGCTAAAACCATTTACTTACCAAGAATTCCAAGGCAGTGGGAACAGAGATGATTTTTTTGGAAATCATTTGGGATTTTTTTGTGTGTATCTATCTCCCCTTTTTTGCCTTCAACTTTGCTGGACATCCTCACTGGTTCAGAAATCTGCAACAATTCCAGACAGATCAATTGCTAGTGTTTAAAATAAACTGACTGTATATGCTAATGTCTACTCTCATATATTTGGCTTGGCTTCTAGTGAAAAATATAATATCTGCTTTTGTGAGTTAAAAAGTGTACAGCTTGTGAGGAATGTTCAAACACACTGGGGGACTGACCAGCTGAAATTCCTGCTAGAAAACCGTTTGGCCTTAGTGTTCATGGGATAGCCTTAGCATATTGAAACAACAGGTTGTGGTATCTCACTCTGATTTGTTCGTGTCTACAATAGGCACAATGTACACTTTTATTTGGATGCAAATGGCATCTTTGAAAAGCAGTTTTCAGTGTAAGGGAAGTTGCTAATGCATGCTAAACATTTTGCTGGGGTTCACATTCCAGCCTTGCTAAGTGTAACTGCTATTGCACTTCTCTTTCCTAGGGCGTTCTTAATCCGATGCAAGGCTTCCTCTTCACATTAGCTTTCTATGGCTGGACAGGATGGAGAGTGAACCTGAAATGGCAAAAGAGAGAAATACCCTGGGAATCAATGTCCTCATCAACCGTGGGTGAAAATGCCTATCCCTCACCAGTGAACTACCAAAGCAACATCCATGATTCAAAGAAGATATCAACAACTGACAGCCAGCAGACAGATGAGGCTATAAGCATGTTGTCTGAAGGTAACACTAGTGGTGATGACAGGTTAACCAGGAGCTCTCCCATCTACCAGGGTTGGTAGTTTATAGGAGCAGAGCTGAATCTTACTTCCCCCAATTGTCAAGACTCATAAAATCACGGCACTGTGTGAACCATTACTTACTCTGGAATTAGGTACATGCCTAATGAATGGTTTGATGTCATTTCTTGCAACTTTTGTGTGTGTGAGACAGAGAAATTATGGTTAATGTCTTCATTTTCTTTATAGGAGGTGTGTAGAAAGTTACAAAGACCTGAACATTTTTTTAGCAGGAGTGTATCTCTGCAAGGATCTGTGTTACTTATGATTCATTTTCCTCCATTTTATTTTAAAATCTCTTGTAACCTCCATATAGTAGAAAAGTCTTTTGTTTAAATAAATGAGCTATTCACATGTTGGCTTTTTAAATGTGTTCCCTTACTTGCCTTGCTCAACGTAAAACTCCTTACCCAAAATTACAGCTCTAGGATTTCTGAGACATGCTTTCTCTCCTTGACACGCTGGTCAAACACTAGTGACAGCAAACTTTGATGGAAGCACAAATTTACACTGTTTGTGTAGAATCTCACTGACAAAGTCTTCTTTTTAGCTTGTTTATGTTAATTTTCAGTTTACTTTTGTCTAGGGAGCTGAAAGTCTTTTTTAAAAAAATCAGACACAGCCTAGATTCCGTAAAGACTCCAGAATAATGGTTCTATTTCACTACTGATTCAGGCAAAACTGACTCTCCAAATTGTTTTTTTTTTTTAGTTTGGGTTCAGTTTGATCCTTATACGTAGTTGTCTAACAGGACTATGGCAATTAAGGAGGACAGTTGCATTAAGAGATAGCATTTGCCAAAAAAACTCATTTAAAAAAAAAAAGAATAGAATCAATAGTCCCTTCTCTGAGCAGTGCTCTATTTTACATCTTCAGTTGCTGAACAGAGAGATATTAAATCCATTCTGTTTTCTCAGCTACATACTGTGTTTGATACAGTGCTACTAAGCACCTACACCCAAATATTTCCCCAAATTTATTGAAAATTAAGAAAAAACAATGACCATGTCTACCCCAGGCTTTTAATGTCATATTGGAAGTAGAATTAGCATGATTTAAAACTCATTGATCTGGAAGTTGTTTACAGTAATTTGACAGAGAGCATGGTGAAAGCCACTTGACCCCAACTAACCCCTCTCCCTTCCTTCAGAATGTAGCCAGGACCAGTCATAAAATAAAAGGTATTTTTTAAACCCAGTTCAAATTCATTTTGACTCAGCTTCACTGGATGTCCACACCCTTCTTTTCAAACCCACTGCAGGCCCAGCTATTTAAAAAAATTAATATATTATTAAAGAAAGCTGAAATAACCCAATAACATTGTGTTCAAGCTGCTGTGTTTCTCAGAAGAGTCCAAGGATGGTTAGGGAAGCAAACTCATCAGAAACTATAATGTAAAATATTGACTTGCTGTTTTAAGTAAATAGCCTTTTTTAACTAATTGCTAAAAAGTTGTTAAACAGTGAACCCATAATTACTTAGGCAGATCATTAGAGAACTGTGGTTGGTTTGTAGGAATTCTTTTAAGTCATGCCATATAGAAACCTTTGTGGTTTTATAGCTTTATATTCCTGTTCTAGTTATCAGAAATACTGTCATATCACTAGATCTTTAAGAATCTGTATTTTCTCTAGAAATTCTGGTCCTCTGCCTGGACAGACAGTAATTTCTTTCCTAGCTAGGTATGAAGATAAAGCACAGGGACTTTGGAAGCAGATTATATTGATTCTTACAAAATAAAAATCCACATTTTCAGTGAAAAACTCATCACAATAGTTTAAAAGAGCAGGAAAAAAGGCAGAGGTTGGTAAACCTTTTCAGATCCTAGAGTGTGGGCCAAAGTACGAAACCCTAAAACAAAATTAACAGCCTCTAGCTTCACAGAAGTAATCAGGTGGTATAAAAGCATTTGGGAGGTGGCTGACTGTAGCAAGAGGCCCTGCAAGACAACTGACCAACTAATCCCTCACTCCTTTTGCTACTCCAAGGCCTCACACACTGCTGGGCGTATGGGGGCAAGAACAGCCCCTGTGCCCCGATCCCAGCTCCCCTGCCCCCAGCCCATGCAGCAGTCCCCCAGCAATGCTTGGTGCCTCCCGATGCTGGAAGGGCTTTGCCCAGCACTGCACGCCTGTGCCGTTGGTTAGCCCGCGTGCAGGAGTCATGCTTTTGCTCCCTTTCTCTTTTGTTCTCGGATGTAGCGCTGGGTGTAATCTGGCTCAGGGTTTTCAAGATTGTTCTTGAGATATGTGTGGTGTATATATTATCAATCTATTGGGATACCACTGTGAAAGATTAGGACTCATTGGGCAACAGAAGTAAGACGTGCTCCTTGTATGACATCGTAGGTTTCGGTGACTAAGCTAATTCTGATATGTTGAGAACTTGGTATGGAGCACGGCAGAGGAAACCGACCATGGTTTTTAACTTAGAAAAGAAATAAGTGTTGGAAGAGTTTTCTTACACACTTTTCTCAGTCTCTGGTATATGAAGCTTCCGCAGCTAAATGAGTGATAATTTTCTCTGCTCATTTGTAACCGTGACATTTGATTTCACCCTACACAGCCCTTGCTCTTGCCTTACTGCTTACCATTTCGAGCAAAAAGTACTGCCTTCTACAAATATTACAGGGTGCTGGTCTATCCTGATCAGGAGTGTGCTTTCAAAGCGGATCTCCTGATTGTCCCCGCAGACTGTGCTTGCTTCATGTTGTGGTGCAGTCTCAGAGAACCCGAATCGGTTTCCTTTTGGGTGAAACCAAGTGTGTCCTCTATGGGTCACCAAAGGCATGCCACCTGGGCATCCCAGGCCCAGGCTAGATCTAGTCTGAAGTTAAAAAAAAAAACCAACAAACCTGAAATCAGATGGAGTGGATGTCAGGTCCTCAGTATTGTGTCACTGAACAGATCAGCTCCTATTTGCAATACCTGCTAGTGTAGACATAGCCTCAGAGAGATGTATATTCCTGTTTGTATGCTTTAATCCAAATACACCGCTCACTCATGTAAATATTTGTGCAAGCTGCAGATTAGCTTGTAAGATATCCATGAGAGCATGCAGAGTAGTTATGTTGTAGTCCCTTGAAAGCTGGGCAGTCAGAATTTAATTCCTTTTTATTGTGGTTACCATGTTAGACCTTAGTTAGTTAAAGGGATGTGTATGAGAGTTATGCTTGCTTCTTGGACATATTCTAAGATGAAAAGCTCAGCAAGACAGAGATATGGTTGAGAGAGATAATTTACTCAGATAAAACATTAGAATGTATTTCTAATAAAATGTATAGTTAAAAGGAAATGAACTGTTAATATTGACACAGATAATAAATAGAAGACCATAGTCTACACCATGTCCTGTACAGTATAGTTTTAACACCAGCCTAAACACTGCCCTCTTCAATTTGCTGTCTACCCTCCCTCTGCTGATAGGAGCCTTGAACTTACCAGCACATGGAAAAACATCCTAGTTTTCATTTATATGATGATTTGTATCTGTATAGTCATGGTGTCGTGATAATTTCCCACACGGTACACAGGGTCACTTCAAACTCTCTTAGTTTTAGGAGTCTACTGGCAGGCTGTTTCTGATTAATGTGGAAAGTACTTGTCACTAGCCTGAATATTTGCTTTCTAAGGGGTATTGTGAACATAGCTTGGATTAGGCAGGAGTAAATCTTTTCAATACTGAAGTCAATAAATGCAGTCAGAGTCTGTGGCTTTCACCTTGTGCTGTCTATGGGAGGGACTCTCTTTCACAGTTACGTCTTTGGTTTATGAGCTGGAATATAGACATTGCTCTGGAACAGCAAGGTGTGACTTAGAGCAGAAGTAAATGGGGAATGAGATCAGATATTGTCTAATCAAATATGTTTAGCTAAAACACTGTGTTTTGGAAGCACAGCAATGATCAGTTTTAGTTTGTTATATTTTAGGTGAATCAGTGCATAACAAAGCCCTCCTGAACTCATTGAAGGGGAAAAAGTTGTAAATTAAAAAAAAAAAAGTTGTTGAATTCAGGCACTGAAAGAAAATTGTTGCCATCAAAGCTATGGAATCTCATAAACTGGATATCCACACACTCAGGGCAATGCAGTTAAATTGCCTCTGTTTAACACTCCCCTCTCGCGCTCCCAGCCAAGTTATCGAATCCAACCATACCCTGTAAGTGTTCCCTGTATTAGCCAAAATTTATTTATAGGCCTTTTAATGATAAGATGAAAGCTTCTGGAAGTGTCCTTTCATATCCTGTAATACTATCTTAAATACTCCTCGCTTTTTTCTGTTGGTGGAAAGGTGCATATGGGGCTGTATTTGACCCGCCAGCCTCATACACTTAATTACTAATTTATTTGGCCAGATGTTCGGGCTAATTGCAAAGCTGAAATATGAGCATTAGTAAAATAATAAACTACTTAAATAAGCTGACTTCTCTGCTCTGCATTTATGCAGAGCTCTGCATTTATGTTTGCCATATTTCTAAATAGCAAAATCCAAAGTACATCTCTCAGTAAGCCCTTCCTCTATTCTTGTAGACCAAATGCATGGAGAAAGTGAAATGCTTAACATGTGATTACTTTTTTCCCCTGTATAACAACTTTTTCAGAAGTCATCATTGTATATTCATGATGAAAAATAATCCAAGCTTCTAAAATTCTCTTGATTTTCATGGAATCCTCAAGTCTATTGTAATTCCATCTGGAAATCACTAAACCACATGACAGATGATAATTTAATTTTAAGAATGGCCAGATGATATCTGGGTTGTTGATCCATTAAGGAGCACGCATGCACATACACTGAAGCTGATAACTGAAGGAGAGGCAGTCTTGCTGAGAAATAAAATAGGGAGCACAGTCAAATCCAGGGCTGCATATGAATCAGTTTTCCGATGCAGTTTATGAGTTGGAACGTGCTGTGAGCTCTATGGAAAGTTGGTTCTCCCCTGCCATCTCACTGAACAACTCTTAAACATCCAGCAAGCTAAATTCATTAGCGAGTTTGTAGGTAAAGTTTTCAAAAGCCTCCTCCAACATGAGTTCTCAGGCATGAGAAAATTCAGTGAGTGACAGAAGTGTTTGAGTTTACGCTCAAAAGAAAACCCCCAAACAAACTAAAATGCTTTCTTCTGTGCAGCTAACAAGAATGGGGTGTCTTTCTAGCTCTCTCTAGCTGCTGTGTGCTCACACTATGCTAGATTGAAAGAATCCTGGAAAAAAAAAAAGCTAGACATCTTACATAGAAAGGAAAACACTGTGGCCATCCCTAGGCCTGTGGCAGCCCCACGGTTTGCACCGTTTTCCTAACTTGTCTACCCATGCCCACTGCTAGGTATGTTTAAATATGCCATAGAGAGAAGATTTACTGGCCTGTAAACTCACACAGGTCAATCTATGGAAAGGACCAGCAAACGTTAGGATATTTTTGTGTGTGCTGTTTAACTGAAAGTCCTGAGAAGACATTTCATGTTTGATGGTTAGAGTGAGGGTTAAAAGGCAAAAGGAATTTGCGACATCCCCAGAGCCTCCTGTGATCAATGGGGCCTTCTGAATTTGCTCAAACACAATACAACAGAAACATCAGTGAGAACCGAAGGTGGTATCTACATGTAGAAAAACCTGGGTTTCTAATTAGCATAGAAACATTTATGTCTTAGAGGTAGAAAGCTCAGCTCTAAACCTCAATTTGAATGTCTTCTGTATCAGGAAATTTTTAGAGCCCTGGAAATTAATTAAGACTTCTTTGTATTTTGTGGAAAGTGATTATTTTGAGAAGTAGTTAGCTGATAAAACAAAATAATTTTGAATGGCTCCTTTAATGCCTCATACATCATGGGTGTTTACACAAATTAGTATAGGATAAGGCATGTTCAGGCCAATTATATTTATTGAAGCATTAGTAAGGGTGAACACTTGGTGACTCTAATATGTTGTTAGATATATTTCCTTTTACAGGACTGTGTGCTTGAGCTCTACATTTATCTCATTTTTTTTCTTTCAGATACCGTTAGCAAGATTAGACCCAAATGGCATAGTGTAGAGTCTTAGCAAGAATACAAGTAGAATGAGAGATGAAAGCACTATAGTGTTTTAAAGAAATATGAGAAAAAAGGTATCTGTTAGTTATCTATATTATAGTAGGTGCCCTTTGTGCCCAAATGACTAATATACCCTTAGTTTTAGAAAAAGCTGTAATGTATCTGGGAAGTTAGAGCAACATAAAACCAGTCCATGTAGTTAGAGCTGGACTCAGACTGTGTGAAAGCCAGGACTTACATGATGAAGTGAATGTAGTACAGATGTGTAGAAAATAGGACTGCCAGCTTGTGTAGGTGTTTACAAAGAGCATGTTATGTGAAGTTAATATGGACTCAAGGTAATGAGGGAGGATTCCCAGGTAGGGCGTTATTGTTTAGAGTGAAGAAACAAGGCTTTGGAATGAAAGTGTCTGAACTTTCTCCTCCCTCACTCCCAAATGAATTAGTTTGTGATTAATGTGAAATGAGCAATCCTGCTGAAATAAACATATCCTACCATCATGGAATAAGGGATATATTTTGGATAGTTTCTAGATAAGATTAGGATTTTGCAGACAGAAAGTCTCAGCCGCTGGAAGTCAGAATGATCACTAAAATTTAGTTCAATGATTCAATCACTCTGGAGCTCTGTGTGACCAACTGCTGCTTAAGAGTTTGGCTGATAGTACATAGTATTTTGCAGTTACTTAGCAGAGACAGAGAAATGGTCTGACTATTCTGCCCCAGCAGATACTAGCTCTCCACCCAACAAGGAGTTTCTCCTAGTACATTTTTATGGAAAATCTTCTGTGAAAAGAATGCAACTTTTACAAAGGAAACTGTGCAGGACTATTTTGAATTCACATTTCCATTTTGTTTGGTTAAACAGATTAAAGATCTGGTGGCTTGACGAGGGAATGGCTTAGTTTAAGGAGGCATTTGTGTCTCAAGAAGAGATTCAGTTCTTAAAGTTCTGGTATAAATCCAGTTTTACTTTAGTGGGAATCAAAACCAGTTGTCAACTGATGAGAGTGTGTTAGCTTATTTGAAAACAGATTGTAGTCTTAATTCAGTTCACAGAACGCAGGCCTGCTTTTCACAGGAACTGCCCCAGGTGTCACCTTTAATGACAGTCTCATCAGAGGCAAGAACTGAAGACCTCTGGGACCTGATCTGGGCTCTAACTTGCCCTGTTAGGACTTTTGGGTCAGGTATTAGACTCAGGCTAATGGGAGTTAAAGACGTTTGCATTATTGTTTCCTAGCTGGGAGAATACATGAGGCATTTTCTAGTCTGAGCATTTTCAGGAATCTGGAGACTGAATTCACTTAGGAAAATAAGAGAGCAGGTTGTTTTGCCCTGAATCACATGATGGAAGCTGATGGCTGTAGACTCATGAGCAGAAAGGAATTCCAACTGGAAATGCTAATCTGTTAAGGTCAGAAGATATTTCTAACAGCCATGTGTGTTAGTGTGTTTCTCTTTATAAGGCCTCTGAATGAAGATCTTTGTGTCATTTATATTTACAAATATGAGGATGGTATCTTTTAAATCTGAATAAAATGTCAAACTGACAACAGGTAAATTTGCGCTATGAAGTCTGAATAAAAGAAATTGGGTTTTCTTTTCTGGCCCAATGGTAAAATTAGTATTTTTATAAAAACAGCACAGTCAATTTGTGAAATAATACCAGTCAGTTGAAAAAAAAAAGTCTAAGCCAAAAAAGCCCACAAAGTAAGTTGTGTTGCCTGAATATAGTAGAAAAACAGTGAAATCCACATAAACATTCATTAGAAACTGATGTATGAAAGGATTCTTTATCATCCATTTATAAATGAGAAGATCTACAGCCCGAAATACCTTTCAGGATTCCACTTCTCTTTTTAACAATGAAAGGGAATCTTGTCATACTTTTCTCATCAGGCCTTGTTATTACGCCCGAGGTTTATCAGCAGCAATACTGCATTCCAGTCACCCAGCAGTAGGGAGTAGCAGGGGACAAGCTCACTTACGTAGTGGAAATCATCCTGTGAGGAACGTGATAAAAAGCCTTTGTGCTCTTCCTTCCTATGTTGGACTCTGGGGCTCATCATGTTTTGGGAACACAGTCTTTTAAACTAAGTCTTTTAAACTTTCTAGCATCTCTGTAGGTGAAATTTGGCTCTCCGCAAAGCCAGGGCTTCAATCTGGGGAAACGTGGGGTGCTGGAGAAGGCAGGTTCACCCTGGGCAGAGGTACCCTGCGCGACTGTGGGGCTCTCTTTGCGCCCTGATGTTGCACTGGGGTGGGATTCAGGCATCCGACTATGCCTTCTTTTGGGCCTGGGGTTTAAGGGCTGTAAAAGAGCTGTGATGGCCGAAAGTGGGTTCCCTCCCTCTAGAGAGCAGGACTATGGCACATCTGTTAATGAAGACAACCTTTGTGGCCTAGTCCTAGCCTAGTCTTCCACCAGCTTTCCTCCATCTCCCATGAACTGCTTAATGCTTTCACACAATGCAGCAGAGATGGACACAGTGTAAATGGAGGCCTTGGGTTCTTCTCCAGGTGCCTCTGGACAGCAGAAGTAACCTCATACCTGGTGACACATCTGTCAGCCTCCTGAAAAATCTTGAAAATATATAAAACAAACAGGACCTTTTTTATCATGCTTATTAAAAATATAGGTTTTAAGGACAGGCATTTAAAACAATGAGGTGGTTTTGCCCATGCAATGTAAGGAGCAAGTTCTGCCATGGCTGTGGGGAATGGGTTGTTCTCGCCGCGTCCCCCCCCCCAGATGGCACTGGGGCAAATGCCAGTGTGAAACACTGGCAGCCTTTCATTGAGCTGCAACCACATGATAGCATCAGCTCATGTTTGGCCTGCTGCAGCAGATCTTGAGTGAATTTCCTTGGGAGAAAAAAAATCAAGAGCAACTCTCTCAGGCTAAAGCACTCAAGCAAGCACCACATTTTATGTGGAAATGAAATGGGCTTCTTCCACCCTGGCCCTAATCATGCGCCTCCATGTGACAGAGGACACAGCGTTCTTCTTACCACCTCTTTGCTCAAGGCACTAGACATGACTTGCCAGTGATCACAGACATTCCCACAGCCATGCTAAGTGCTCTGTTTAACAGCCCAGCTCTGCTAAGTCAGGGTGTAATGCAGTCAACCATTCCCTAGGAATGCAATTACACAGAGAACAATAAGACAGACGCTAGATAAGGAGGCTTTTTCCCTGTTTCCTGGTGATTTTATAGTCTAAAAGCCGGTATACCAAGATTCTTTCAATACAATGTTTGAACTAAAAAAAAAAATCGAGTCTACATTGGCAAAATACTTTTTGATAAAAACAAAAGTTTTTTTAAATAAATATCTTTAAATGTAATAGAGTCCTTTCTCTTTTGTTTGCTAGGTTCTGATGCTAGTACAATTGAAATCTACCTCTCAAGTGAGATATATGACTTAAATGGTAATGAGGCTGATGTTGAATAACTGGAAAGCTATGAAAGGCATGAGCAGGTGAGCTTAAGACACAAAGACAGTCTCAAGGATCTGAGAATTGTTTCTCTCTTTCAGATGCATTTGTCTTCCTTCAGGGCCTGGGGAGGTGGGACGCTTAAATTCCTGTACTGCTACTGCTGCTGCTGCTGCTGCTGCTGCTGCTGCTGCCGCTGCCACAAAGCCTGTCCCACTCCTTCCCTTACGAGTGCTTCTGCTGTGCTTATAAAATTAAATCTGCACTGGGCAAAAGTGGGGGAGGGGAGAAAAAGCAAGAGATGCTGACCTTACAGCCCTACAGTAGGAGATTCACATTCAGCTCCATGCTCTGCTTATTTTTACAGCACGGTGTGACAGTGCCCATGGGTGCTTGCCTGCCCGCACAGCTGTGGCTCTGGGATCAGGACTCCCACATAGGTTGCCAAGACCCATCCAGGTGCTGCCTGGGCCTGGCAATCGTGCCTATCAGCAGAACTGTCTAATCACTAGGCTGGTGGCTATGGGGCTGTAAAACTTTTAAATGTTTTTTTTTTCCATGGCACCTGTGATAGGTATTAGTTTTAGTGGCACAGAATGGAAAAAAATGTTGAAATTACAAAAATGTTTCATTTTTCTCCCTCTTCTACATGCTGTCTCCTTGTTACACACTCTTAAGCTTCCTTGTCAGGCAAGATTGGTGTGTAACTTCTTTTTTCAGTATCAATTATACCAAATTTAGGCTTCAGTGATAAGCAAATGGGTAACCTTACATTATATGGAGATAAGAATTACGTGGCTTGGTGTAGGTGTAACACTGTCGTTCTCATGATGTACTTGTCCCTACACTTATACTCACCTGTGAACTTAATTGAGCTTCAGCACATGGATGCTTCACATACAAAACAAGGTAAATGAGATAGGACACAGACATTTTGTTAATACTGATGGGTAAAATTATGTCTTTTCATGGTGGAAAAAAAAGAATTAATTCAAAGTTCTGCTTTACTCTATACAGTATAACTTCTATAGTAGTGTCCCTTGGGGACGCCTAGTTAGAGTTCAGCATATTGACTGTAATTTTTTGTACTTGTTGTTCTGGTACTTTTAGCTAAAGAAATGTAAGTATTTTTGATTTTGTATATCTTGCATTACTTGGAGACAAAAATGCTATTATGTATTGTTTTAACTTATTCTATCAAGATATCACTATTTAGATCCTTAGTAAAGGGACTAATCTTATTCCAGGTGAGACCCTAATGATGGCTAGAAAATGGTAGGATTTGCTTCTTGTCCTGGTCTTTTAGAAATTTGTGAAATAAACTGATGAGTATTTAGGCCCAATACACAAACAACCCTTAAAAAAGTAAATACATACACAGAAACATACACACACGCATGCACACATCTTAATTTTTAACACCATAATTTTATTAACCCACCACCACCACCGCAAAAGACACTACTGAAATGATAAACTTTTTGTTTACCAAAACTTGAATTTGTTTACCAAAACTCAAATAAAATTTTCAATATCCATTTCACTGACAACCCCTCCCTCCCCCCAGCAACATTTTCTCATTAATTCTTTACTTTGTTTCCTCAGCATTTTTTCAGGGTTGTTTTCCAATGACAACTGTTTGTTCTGTTGAAACATTTTCAACCAGCTCAAACAATAATCTACTCCATGGCCTTTAAGAGGCTACTGTAGGATATTTGTTCAGGAGAAGCAGTCCAAAGGATCAGCACATCCTAGAAAAGGATTCAGAGAAGCAGTTCATGCCAGACAATAACGTCTCCCCGGCCCAAGACATACAGGGGATAGCAAGGAGAGAGACAATACTGATGGCTTTGGTTAAAGTAGCAGAGCAGAAATCAAACTGTTTTTCATTCTCTTAGAAATTATATTTTGGAAACAGATCAGATCATCTTCCCACCAAAGGCATCAAGCCTTTTGGTGTTCAGAAAGGAAGGGTTATTTGGCAATAAGCCGATTTTTTTTTCTTTTCTGCTAGAGGTGCCTCTGTGAGTTCGGTTTGTGTTGGAATAGGTTTATCACAGAGGACTGGCTCTAGAAATGGACCAGAGCCTTTTTTTAAAGTTAATTTTATGTAAAGAGAGGTCAGAATGCAGTTTCCTAGGAAAGCTATGGGAGAAATTCTTTGCTTAGGAATGAGCATAGAATAGTCCCCCTCTCCCCATCCGAGCTCGGATCATTTTTACTAGCTTGATTGACATTGCAGAAGGAAAAACAGGCTGAAGGTCAGTGTTTTGTATTAATAGGAATGATTTTTATTGGTAGCAGGTCATCAGTGATGTATGCAGCTAATCTTGTGTTAGCTTCACCAATCTCAGGAGGTCTCAGGGAATTTCTGCAGTGATGAGCGATGGTGGTTATTCCAATGCCAACAACAGTTTTCCAGTTTTGCTTCTGCAGATATATAGCTGAATCTATGGATCTTTTGCAGACCCTGGCAGAGAGTCCAGAACATTTTCTTTTTTGTATCAGTTTTTTTTTAACCAATCTATTTAGGAGATCTAGGATTTTCTTTGTCATGATCTGATGTTTCTTGTCTGTGAAAAAATTATTTTAGGCCTTATGCCAACCTTCAGAAATGTCTCTATACTGAAACAGTAGGATTCAAGAAGTTGGTAGATTGGAAAGATTTGATTTTTAATTGCTCTTGTCTGTATTCCCTGTCCAAGTCATGAGACCTGGACCTTTAATGTGGATATGAACAAAAGGAGCTTCTATCTGTAGCTGTGTGTCTGTGTGGGCTGACTGACCTGGAGGCGCTCTGCCTGTGTCATCTATGTTGAAGGAAGGCCATGGGTGGATAATTAGACGTGGTGATCTTATTGGACAAATTTCTCAAGATTCTCCCCAAAGTAGCCTCCAGAAAAGAATCTGAAAAGCATCCACGCCTAGGACCTACAATAGTGGTAACATCACAGTGCTGACGTTTCCATGTGGACTTCTGGTATTCCTGGGTGTTCTTCTGGTGTTCGACTATGAATCCATCTACCTTAAATGTAGTAACTGAAGGTATTTTCTGTAATGACTCAAAACCTCTTTCAACCACTCTGTCAGGACACCATGACTGTGAGGACTGCAGAAGTCTCAAAAAAATCCCTCTAAGGGTTTGACCTTTATGTCTAGTCCTCTAAGAAACTATAAAAATTTTTTTCAGGAACTGCAACCCAGTATGTTGTGGTGTAGTTTTCTGTTGACTCCATTGACTTTTAGAGAAGTCATTTGGAAACCTAGAGAAATAATTTTGAGTTTTAGGACTCCAGAATGTCAGGGCTTCTCAACTGAATCCTTTCTTATTTGTTGTGCATTTCTTACTGTAATGAATTACTCTAACGAAGGGCTAGGATGCCAATTTTGTCCCAGTTTTAATGGGAAGGACTTGGAAACAAATGAGTAGAATCTTTTTCCCGATCCTTTGTATTGAAATAGACAGTAGTGATTTACACACTGAAGTCAAGAGTTCTTCTATGAGGGTAAAAGATGTTAGATCTTGCAGCAGGAAAAGAGGATATAGCTGTTTTCCTGTGCTTATTAGGTTTTGTATTCTTTTTGTTTTGTGAATATATTCCAAAGGAAGTAGAAAAGAACTATCTCTAAGGAAGCAAAGATCTTCCTTCCTGTTGGGAAAAGAGTCAGCAAGGATGATAAATTCCTTGCCAAATGAGTCATTTCTTCACTTACGAGACTTCAAAGCTTTAAAAAAATGCTTTTCAGAGCATGGGGCTTAGATATGAAGTTGTATGCACTCTTAATGGATGTCACTGATCTTTCCCTTTATGGAAAATGACACATAGAAAGATGGCAAGGAAATAAGTGGTTCTGAGTGAGGTGCTGCAATACAACATCTTCACAGAATAGCTCTAACAAATATCCTTTTATTGGATCGCACTCTGACAGAAGCAAGAAGCAAAGCATTTAGGATTGCTCAATACTTCAAGTGCTACTTGTCAAATTGTTTGTAAGTAAATATTTATAGGATAAACAAATGAAAACTAGATTACAGTGTTATTTTGACAGTATTACATTTTCTTGAAATACGGCTGGAAATTATGTGAGTAAAAGTAGGACTATAATATAGCATTGACTTAAGGAGTGGGTAAAGTCACAGCTTTTACATAGTGCTGTTAAAGCTTTAGCCCGTGATAGCTATCATCTCCTTTCTCCCTAGCTCTCACATTCTTTATTTTGAGGAACTGTTATGAAGACTGCTGGTGGTTAGTGGTCTTGTGAGAGGTGAATAAAAATATCCGTCCTATTGCTTTAAAATAATACAATTACAGGAAATTAATTGTATATTAATGTCCTGCATATTTGATAGTATGGACTGTGAAAAACTGCACAAAAAGAAGCATTTTCTCTTTTTTGAGTATTGGATTATGTGATACTGTGCAAGTCATCAGCGTACACTCTAGGTCCTTAAATATCTAAGTCAGATGATGTGACACATAAGACCCTGTGTGGGTCTGGGTGGTAGCTCCTTTTGAAGGCTGTTGACAATCTTTTAGCCTTGGCTTAGATGAATTGACTCAGTGTTACACTGTCACAAAACAAAAATCCCACACTTCCATGTTGACACCCCATAAGGTAGTGTGGGTACTATTTTGTGGAATAAAAAATAATCATTGTATCTGGGAATTGTTAGTGTCATGAGGCCCCAGCAGGATGGAGGAGCTATTAGAGGGTGCCCATGGGAGCTCCTGTCTTGCTCCAGTGTATTGGTAATGCTGGGAGACGGGGTATCCCTCTTTTCTAAACACTTCTAGTTATAGCGGAATGGAAGAAGACCTATAACCCCGTTGCATGAGCTGGAACACTCTAACGTCCTTTAAAAACCTCCCTGGTTTGTATAGCGAAGCACGTGCACCCTCCTGCATTATGATCAAGTGCGCAAGCAACTCATTGAATGTAAGGCCTTGAAGAATTAACAATTTATCTAGATCAGCTTAGAGACAAATTTATTTTATCTGGAGAAACTTTCTGCTGAGGAAACTTTTTTTTTAAAAGTACTTTAACCCGGTCTTACTGAAGGTGGTTCCTTACTAGCTGTCAATGTTTAGTAATTCACGTTTTTGCTCCCTTTAAAATGAGGGATTTCCAATAAATGAATCATTTGGGAAAAGTAAAACTGAACAATAAACGTGTGAAAATTTAATTTCCCCCAACTCTTAAACGCAGAATGCAAAATAGTCAAGAAAGAATAAGGAACAACACACACAGAGTTCTCTAATATCAAAATATAGCAATTTATTCAAGACACTGAATATGATCTGTTGATTCTCTCCTTAAAACAAATGAGCTACAATACACAAGGTGAATTTGAAGAAAGTGTGGGTGGGGGAGAAACAAAATAAGGGGTTGATGTTGTTTCAACAGAACCTGGGAAATGCTGAAATGAGAACCAAGTCTGGCTGCAAGTCTGACACAGACAATAAAAACTGCAGAAGCCAGAATTCAGAATTTCAGTGAGTGGCTGAAAGAACATTTCTGCAATCGACAAAGAACCACATTTTCTTTTAAAGGCAAAAGGAGGAAAAAAGGAGGAAAAATTAAAAAGGAAAAAAGAAAAAAAGAAACCCAAAAACAAAGCAGACCCTTACATTTGACAAAGTGCACTTCACTTAGCTCTAAAATTAGCTATTTTTTCTCTTTTTAAACAAATTAAAAGGAAATTTCTAAGATGTAGCATGGGGTTAATGTGTGTGTAACCCTGTAAGTCAGGCCTTTTAGTGCCCCATAAGGGACCCAGTGTTTTCTACATAAAAGATTCAGTATCCTTCTAACCCATGGAGCTGAGTGTTTTTTCAGAAACTGTCTTTTTCACTTCAAGGCCAGTTCCAGACAGCCAGCAAAGATAAAATTCCAGTAAGCCTCTTGATGGTTTCACAATTCAGTTTGGTCTCTTAGGTTTTTCAATTTCTCTTCCATTGGTAAGAACTACAAACAAAATTATCAAAATATTGTGTGAAAAAATTGCTCAGGTCCACCAGCCTGTTGCTTCATGCTATTCTGTCCCACAGGGGCAGTCATAAAAGGTAACGTTAGCCTAGGGACACCGCTGCAGAAGTGGAGAAAAGCGAGAGCTCGCACGAGGGCAAATCTGAACATCCAGGCTTCGATTTCCACTTTGAACTAAGCCCTGGCAGAGCTTCTCTCCCCATTGCCCATGGCCTAGAGAAACAAGCCCACTTGCCTAAAACTAGCGTTTGCAATCACAGCTTTTGCTTTCCTTCATCTCATTAGCTGCCCTCATTTTACTGGAAGACTATCTACTACAATACCTTTGGGGATTTTCCCACTTTAGAGGCTGGGGGAGGGGAAGAAAGGTGAATTTTCTCAGCTTTTTGCAAATGCTGCTTTCAAATCTGATGGTCTGTATAGGGAATTCTTCACTGGAATGGCAGCTTCTCTCACAGGTAGGCACTGTAAACCAGCTCATTTTGAAACTGCGTTTCTCGTGGCTTCTTACCTCCATGCAGACTGGCAGGGGAAAGATGGTGTTCTCACTGAGAAGTTAAAAAAAATAAAAAGAAAAAAGAAACACACATCTTCGACACTGCGGACTTATCTACAGTAGCTATTCTTGGAAAAATTACAAAACCTGGGCTCTGTAACCAGACAGCCACATGGCACAGCTGAACTCAGAAGGAGCAACCTGCTCTCTTTGAGTCCTGAGGTTTGCTATTCAAGTGTTACACAAGGGGCAGATTGAAAAGCAGCGCCCCGTCCAGCCTGTCTTCCACTGTCCTGCAGAAAGGGAGATTTTGCTTGTTTTTCTCGGAAACATGACCACAAACTCCTGTACAAGTTAGGAAGTGAACCGTCTACATGCAATGATTCTAATCAAATCATCAACTCAACCGTGCTTTATAAAACCACATTAAACCTTTGTATTAAATTCAAGTCTCTCTTCTAATAAGTATTCTTTCTTTAGGTAGTGACTTTAAATTAGTAGTTACACGTGGTTATTATAAAACAGTGCAAAACTGTCACGTGATCATCTACAGTCATGCTCTTGGAGCACAAAACTAAAAACAACACATAGACACATTTAACACCAAAAATAATCCTTGATACCTTCCAGTGTCCAATTCTTTGATATAAATTATAAACAAGCCTAACTGTAATTAATAACCAAAATCCCACATAAATGGTTTCACCTCAGGACTAAGTAACCCTTTTAGCAGTTATTTATTCTCATTAGTTTTTTCTTTTCAAATGTGTATCTTGAAGAAAAAAGGCTGAAGCTGGCAGTGGCTAGTTCCACTGAAAAGACTAAGATATTGTACAGATACGAGTGTAAAGAGAGGAAAACAAAGGAGAAAAAATGTAGTATGAACTCCACGATGCCAAGATGCTTGGCAGGTTTTGCACCACCATTTCAACATTATGGGCCTGGTTTTGTTTCTGCTCAGATCAAATCACCACTTCAGCAGCTGGGGTCAAATTGAAGGGAAGATTCCGCGTTACAGAAATCGCAGCTTTTGTGCTACGTGATTTTAAGGGGGTTTTCTGTTTGCTTGCTGCTCTGCATACTACAAATCCTAACCTAGCCTGCGAGCTGGAGTGGATACCAGTATGACTCAGATCACTCTGAGGACTTATCTAAATAATGGCCACCACCTCGCAGCTGCCCTACGGTTTACAGCACTGTCAATAAACTCTGCCTACGGCTTGCTTATAATGTGCCTTTTTTGCATCCATCGTTTGCTCTTACAGCAAAGAAATCTTCAGTAGGCATCACTGCAGATGTCTTTAACTTGCAGTAGGGAAATCATGTCCAAATTGGAGAAGCAGCACTTAGAAAGTCTTTATTGTCATTCTGATCATTTCACCCACTATAACTTTATAGTGGTATATATGTCGAGAAATAATTTATATATCATTTCTCATGTCCGCACCTAACGTAGAGATCTATGTTGTCTTCTGAGCACCGCACTGTGCCTGGACAGACAGTGAACCTTCAAGTGCAGACCCAGAGCTTTCTTCAGAGCACGAGAACGTGCAGCTGAGGGTGACAGCTGCATGACATGCTGCCAGATGCAATGGAAGAGCCTATTTTAGGTGTGCTCACCACAGATGGACAGGAGCTTGGCAAGAGTCCATTAGTTAACAGTGATAAGCACAGTCAACATTTCTTGGTCCAACTGATCCCATTAAGTCAGTGATAAAATCCCACTGACTTACTGGATTAGAAACAGTTGAATGGGATGAATAGTGGAGGTCAGCACTGCTCAGCATGACCAGTGGCAGCCAGACCCATGGTCTACATGAACTTGGAACTGTTCACAGAGGAGAGGGGATATACAACTGTTTTCCTTTCATTACTGAGGATAAGTGTATAGTCTCAAAACTTATGGATTTCTTTTACATCATCAAACAGCCACAAATTTGAAATTAGACTATGTAAATGTCTGGCTGCTGGAAGAGGACTCTTAATAAATGACTGGCATTTTTTGTATCAAATGGCATTTTTTCTTACAGCACTTTCTGAGAGAGAAGAGAAAAAGGATACTGCACCTTTCATGTTCCTTGGATTCTGTTTGTGTCATTCTTTTTACTTGAATTACACAACTGGTCTACATTTGGTGGCCATTTTAGGCTTTTAAAACTGTGTTTAACATAAAAAATATTTTTTTCCAAAAATACACTGGGTTCTTTCTGTTAAAAGTCATCTTTCTCCTGTAAAAATCTTCCCCAGCACTGCATTCTTATATAAAGCACTTATTACACAATTTGCTGAAAGTGCCCTTGAGACGCTAAGATCTGAAGCATGGAGGTTTTTTTTTCTTTTAAACGGAGAGAAAGGAAGAAAAAGAGAGAGAGAGAGAAGAGAGGAGAAGCAGTCTGTCAAAAATTGTCATTGTCATGTCCACCTGGCTGCATCTACTATGGGCATACGGGGAAAAAAGAAAAAAAGGGTAAGAAGAAAGAGAAGGAAAAAAAAAGAAAGGAGAAGTTGGGAGTGGAAGGGAAAAATAAAAGGAAAACAAAAGCTTTGTCCTAAGCCTAGGATCCTCCAGGCTATAATATTCCAGCTGATAGAAAAACCACTGAACAAAAAAAGTAGTCTAGAAAATAGAAAGTGTTGTGATTACAAAGTTGAGCATTTCATCAGTACAAACTGGTCTTTGAACGTCCTTTGGGAGAGCAACTGTAGTGTCCAAATTGGAAGGAAAAAATACAACACCGCATGGAGGAGGATTTTTTTTCCCTTTTGGTTTATCACAGCATTTTTCTTTTTTTTTGTTTATTAATTTTTTGGCACAGCTTTTTTTTCCCAGCCATCAGAGCAAGTTCTCAGACGCAAACCAAACAGTGCAATGCCTAGCTGGTGGCTTCATGCTTCCAAGGCTGAATGTTCCAGGTGGAAACCATTCCCTCCCCCTCTGAAGTGACTGTGGTTTTACTCCTTGATGAAGGTTACAGACAAAATACTAGACATCTGTGGCCAGGGAGAATTGGTTTCACGGTACACTCTAACTTTGTTCAAGTTCGTACAGTTCTGGAGCTGTTAAGAATAGTTTTGAAGAGTGCTTCTCCCCACACATTCACTGCTGGTCCATTTGAAATTTCTTCTAAAACATTTCACTTTTACTTCCGCAGATCTAGAACACAAACCTAGAGAGAAAAGACTCAGGATTAAGAACCATTTCTGAAGATTATTTGGAATTCATATGTATACATGGCCCAGCACAAAGGCTGATCAGCCAGCAGCTGAAAAAACAGCATGTCATACTCCCAAGCTTCACATCAGTTTGTCTAAAATACCTGTTTTCATGTACACAAGCCAGGAAACAAACCATATGGGAGGAAACAAGTGAAAACCACGTATTAAACATTTAGCTGAGCTTTCACTAGATTAAAAACATTGCTGTGACCCTGCACACCCCAGATAAGCTTATGGGCTCTATTCAGTTGCCTAAACATAGTGTCTACTTCCATTTCAGAAATATATTCATTTGGAGCAGTTCTGGGAAGCCACGCATAGCACTATCTCAAATGGCATCACAACTAAGCTCAGGCAGCTGAATCACATCCTAGGTGCTCCCGTGGTTAAAAACTTGAAAAATACTCTTCTAGAGCACAGCTATGCCAGCCAACCATGGAGAAGACTTATTTAAAAAGTTATAGAGTGCATTATAACATCTGCATGTCCTTCACAAGCTGCTAATGCTATAATTGAAATTTTTATAATGTAACATTAACAGCAAAGATAGTAATGAATTATCAGCCTCTCCAAGGCAATATTTCTCCTTTACCACATGAGGAAATCTTTGTGCAGCCTGCTGAAAATTTCCTCCTTTAGGTACTATTTAAGGGTAAATTTCTTCTTCAGGATAAAACTTAGCCCCAAGACAACTATTGATTAGAAAGTTGACTGCCGTGACTTCCGTTAAATTTTGACAGACAAGATAATAAGGATAGAAACAACGCTACTGTTGTTCTTATCAAATATGTACTTAAAAGTCTTCCCCATCTTCAGCAATATTCACCTATTCCACAAGCATTCTTCGTTTCGAGTAACACCACTATCTCCCAATATTCAAAACCTTTCAAAACAGGAGGCACTTTTAATGTACTCCATAGCTCTGCTTATTTCTGTCCTGAGCTGTCTACGCCTTGACCTCTGTCCAGAGCAGGCAGGCAGGCATGTGTGTTTTTGTTGACACTTTCCAGAGGAGTAATTTCCACCCAACATTTACATTGCGTACAGATTCCTACCGATCCATCTGATGCGCTTGCTCCCACTTTGTCTCCTCTAGCATTCCAGCAGACTTCAAAGATGCCTCCGGTGCCTCTGTAGCTATGTACTAGAGTTCCACTCTACAAAGCAAAACAGCATACAAACGTTTGACACAGAAATTCCTTTTTTCCCTCTGCAGTGTGGCAATATATTAAGAGAAGAGAGTGGCAGTGAGGGGGAGCTATTTGCATCGCCTAACTACAGTCATCTCATGAAGGTGCTGAAGTTAGCAGACTGGTCTTTGATAATGAAGAGAAACAGGGTCCACCAGAAAGCAATTCACAACAGGTGTCTTGAACATCTCTTTTTGTCAACTCTGTAATAGCAAAGGCCTAGGGAATTAGGCTGAGGTGGTCGTCTCTAAAGTTTGTTGTTTATTCAGACTGTGAGGTATCAGTGTCCAGAATTGTCTGTGGAACTATGCGCACTGATGACAGTTCTGCCACCACTATGAGGGAGGCTGGGACTTCCCTCAATTCTTCATGCAGTATACATCTCTGTGCCTAACCTTCTTTCACATTTGGCATCTCCATGCCCAGAAAAACCTGACAGGAGTACTTCCACAAGTTTCTAAGCCTGTACAGATCACATACAGAACACTCTCATTAGGAGAAAAGAACTGGGTGGACATGAAAGCAGAGATCAGTTCTTTCAGCTTGCTCCCAGGGCTTAGGTCCTAAGGCATGAGTGAAAAGAGCTTCCTGGGGCTGGGAGGAAAAACCTCCAATTGCCTCGCTTTTTTCCAGAGTATCCCCAAACTGTTCACCCTTTGTATCTATCATCCCTTCACCGCATACTATAAGCCAGGTGAATCTGACTCACAACTGAACTGTGTTACTGAATATAAGTTATCACTTATTTCTAAGAATCAACCCATGCCTTTACTTCACAAAGCTGATAGCACAGTGTGATGTACTTATTTTCATGTATGCTATTGTTTTAGCCTACAAAGAAGCCTTAGCAGAAATGTTCTGGACAGTCACCTCACTCCCCTGAGTGACTCAACTGTTATGCTGGGATTTATACCAGTCAGTACAATCGGGTTCACCTTGGCTGGCAGGGCACAGTCTACAGAGGTATGTATATTTTCCACTTAAGTTTTTGCTACTAATGTGCCATCTAAAACAGATGTGTTTTACATGAATCAAAAAAGTACCTGAGTATTCCATATATGGACACATTTATCAAAGGACCCACTGGCTAGATATTTTCCATCAGGACTAAAAGCTACACTGTAGACAGGCTCTTGATGTTTTGTTAACGTATGAATACAAACTCCTCGGTCAACGTCCCACAGCCGAACAGTAGAATCAAATGAAGCACTGCAAGAAGCATTCAAACACAAGCATGTCTTAACTTGGGTATTAATCAATTTGTAGTTTGATATTGTAAATACTTGAAGAAAATACTATTTTTTTTTTTTTTTTGGCTAAGCAGGAAGTAATGTTTCAAACAGAAAGACTAATGTTCACTAGAGCCTTTACTTTCTTAATGGCAGGAACAATATCTACAGAACTGAATTTTTGTACGTGGACCCTTGAGTATAACCAGGGATGTTGTACCTAGGATCGGATCACTATCCCAAACAGGGTCGACTCTCTCTTTTTGAGATTCTACCTGCTATTTTTGAGGAAGTTAAAAATATATTGTCATTAACAGGATTAACATCCATTAACATGGATTTGTATCATCTAATGAATTAACTTTATGTAATTCTCTAGAATTGAAGTTCTTTTCACTTTCTTTCAGGGATGTTTTGTTCCAATCTGTCTAAATACCCAACTGTGGGCTTAGGGAAAAACAAGGGAAGTAATTGGTATTAAAAATAACCATATTAGAAGAACAACCCCAAGAAAGCAAAGTTCTTCCCTATCCCTTGCCCTGTCCTCTCCAGACAGAGGGGCAAAATAAATTAATCAAATTAGATACAACTCTTTCCTGAACTAAAGACATCACAAACTGATTTGTTAATCCAATGGTACTACCATCAATTGGCATTCCTACATGTAAACGTATTTCCTAAACTGAAAGAAGAATTTTGAATTAATTTTTACGTGGAAGTTTAAAAAGTATCCAAGCTTTTCTCTGTTAGTTAACAAGGCTATAAAAATTGTCAGTATCTGCACAGGTGAGCTGCATGACCCTTGTTAGAACACACTCCAAATGCTTTAATAGGCTGCCATCTGTCTCATTAAATATATTCATTTATAACAACCAGCTGCCAAACGTGAAGATGCAATGCCACATTTACTATCTTTATATTGAGACAGCTGAAAAATTAAATAACATGACTCAAATTTCCTTCTTTTTCTTCTTCCTTTTCCAAATATGTTTTCTTTCCCTTTGTATCTACTCCCCTGATTTACAAGCACAGCCACTTTTTAATATTATCTGCAGATGGCTTACTGGAATTGTCTGCAGGAAGAGTGACATCATGATAACAGTAGAATTATATGTCAGAAAGATGCTCCTTTTTCTTGGTAGGCAAGAGGAAGAGGTGTATTTTTACCTTGCTAACATGATGTTGGAGTTTGGATTGCTGGTGCCTGGTCCTGTAGGACTCCATTTGATAGTATAAATCTCTTTGCTGTGAGCCTGAAGATCATGTACACAGGTATCTTGTTTCATACTCCAAATCTATGTCAGAGTAATTACGAAGGAGAAGAATGGCAATGTTACTAATCTCTTCTCAGCTAAATTATTTCTGTCTTCTTTATGTGTTATTCTTGACATTTCTTTATTTAATATCTAGATACACAAGCATAACTTAATTTGAGTTTATTAACACAGCAGTTTGGCACCTATAATGCACACATGTTAGAATAACCACATTAGGGGAAACTGATACACTTTTAATAGTATTTATTCAATAAGGTCAGAAGAACTAGACAGTTATCATACTGTCCATAGCCTATACCTGTATTTTCACAGAAGCTGAAGATGTTCTATTCAGAGAAATTGAACTTAAGTCATAGATTGCAATAGCAGTTATTTTAAAGAATGAGAATAGAGTCCCTATGACTGCTTAAAATCTAGTTTTCTCTTATACCAGTCAATACTCATGTTGGATTTTCCTTTTCCTCCAAAACTCCACTTGTTTTCCTGATGTTTTTAACAGCATGGATGATGGAACAAAATCTGCTATTTATGCAGTGTTGTGTGGCTAAATACTTTAGTATGAGACAAAGAATATGCTGAATAGATATGGCAGGATATTTAGTAAGTCTTTTTTCAGATAATTAAGAAAACAAGAAGAACAAGCTAATCTCTCACAGCAGGGAAAATAACCCAAAATTACAGTCAGTCAGTTTCAGAGAGATATCAAAAAAGTAGTAATAATTTAGCTCACTAGTTATAAATCTGCACAATGAGGAAAATGATGTGCTCTTATGCTGAATTTTCAGCAGCATACCTGAGTCCACTTTTGGAAATGTTACACAAAGCTTAGGCATGTTCTATGCCTAACAGGTAACATGCTCTAGGAAGTTGTAGAAAAATATCAAGAACTTCAAAAATGAGAAAAAAATGAAGACAGAGAGGACTGATTTCCAAAGAAAATGGAAGACGAACAGTATTTGCCTGAAGAGGATATGAAAATCTCCATCACTGAAGGTTTTTAAGAACAGGCTAGGCCAGTGATAGAAAACCATTAGGTCTTGTGCCAGATTTGGTGGTCAGAAATTTGAACTGGGTACCAACAACACTGAGCCAAAGCAGTTTTAAAAACATAGTATGGAACTGGACACCAGAAAAAATGTACTATCACTGGGTCAGGATGTTTAAGCAGAGTATTATTGCTTAATACTATAGTCCTGAGGTGCTCCCTTCAAATCTCCTCTAGACCTACTTTTTGTAACTTTGCATTTCTGTGAATAATCTGGAATACCCTATCTAGAATCCAGGAGGATTAAAACCCCGATGGGTATGTGGCAAAGACAGAAAAAGACTGAACAGATTAACAGAAAATGTTCATAATGCAGATGTATACTTAGGTCTTACCTACATTTACAAGTTTTGCTGCTCTCTGAGTTTTAGTTCCTATTCATAGGCTGTGTTTATGCCATAAATATCTATTATTTTAGCTGTGTCAATCCACAGTGGAAAGAGGTGTGAGCCTTAATTAACACTGAAATCTGTATTACTGGTATAATTCTATCCACAAAAACAAATCTTTCTTGGGATGTTAGCTTTGCTCAGAGGAAACAGTATAAAACAATAGCTGTGTTGGCACTGTTCTGCAGTCCAGCGGGAGGGCCTTTCTGTTACAACATACAGTTATGTAGACATAGCCTTCATTTTATGTGGTTGGGAAAGGAGAACAAGACTGAGGGAAAGTTTGGGCTGGAAAAAACTCTATTGTAAAAAGTAGTTTTGCCAGCCCAGACTCTCCCTTTATTAGTAATACTTTGCTAGTAAAGCACAATGGCCTGGTTATACTGGTAGAGAAGCCTATGCCACCTGCGTGCCAGAACCCAGATTAATTCCACCTATCTTCAGGCACCTAACAGAGATAGGTAAATCACAGTGTAGCTGCCCTAGGCTTCTCATATAGTGAATGGATAAAGACAGGTATCTTCAGAGAGCGATTCAGATATTTGGTGAGCTTGATGCAACCTTTGAATGTACCGGTCCTGTCCCATTGTTTTTGCCAGGGCTTTTCAAAAAATCAGAATGCTTTAATAAAAATACTTTCAGAAGAAAGACTCCAAAGGAAAAACTATTTATTTTTATATTCTTTACAAAGTGTAATGAATAGACTGCTTAGCATAGGGAAAGAGTTTCTGTTGACAGGCAAGAAGATGCATATATCTATATCTATATATCTTGACACTAATTTGGAGAATATGCTTCATTTTTCCCAGTGGATACTTCTCTATGTTCAGTCTTATTTTTCACATCACCTTTAAGAAATATGGGACAAAATGAAACTATTGCTCATTAAGAGTTTTACTGATACAGTACTACCATTCTGGAGAAGACTAAAAAACAGAGATAACTTTTTTTTTTTTTTTTTTTTTACCTTTTGAACAGTTGAAATGGAAACTAAATTACCTTTAATGTCATATCATCAGAGCAAGATGCTAGTAGCATGCCAGATGGATCCCATTTGATTGCATTAACTTCGTTCTGAAATAAAGAGTGATTTTATAAAGTGAACATTCAGGTTACTCGTATTGTACTGGGCACCCAGCAGAGGGCACTCAAGGTCTATGCCTGCAACAAGTGAAAGCACGAACTGCAGTCCTCAATGCTCTATGGGTGAGGAAAAGCAGTGCTGCTTGCACATCATGTTATTTAAGGATCATTTAGGAATAGTAACCATTTTGTGCTTGTGCTCATGGATGATACGCACAATCAGTCTTCTGATATGTTTTCGGGCACAAAATCTGTCATGCCCTCTTTCTTCAAATGCCAGGATTTAAATAAACCCTAAAACCAGGTGGACTGATGATGCAGCATTAAATTATTTTTAAAATTCAGATATTTCCTAAGTTAATATCCTGTAGGTCTAGGAGATACAAATTTGCACTAGAAAATACTGTGGGAAGAGGGTTACAGTTTTGTGGACTTTATTGTTCTTTAGTCTCAGCTTTACAATGATTGTGATCTTTCTAAAGAGAGCAGTATGTGGAAACGAAATCCAGCACGGAATATTAAGTACTTTATGATTCTTCCTCCATCAGTTTTTCCAGCTCTTTGTAATTAACTAAGTCTAGTGTATCCCCTAGATAGTCAGTAAGTTTTCTCTGCTTTTTGAGGGACAGACATATATAATAACAGGAGGGAAAAAAGCATTTTATAAACAGGGAAAGATTATTTTTTAAAAAGCATGAACTGGCTCAGGGTCTTAGAGACAATAATACTGGAAATATTTTCATTTTGCTTTACCCATTTTAACTATAGTTAAAAGGAACTGCACACACATATTTGAAGTCAAAATTTGGCCCATATGCAAAATGGTATACTTCATATAATAATAAAACCCATCAATCTGTTGATAGGAATGTGCAGTAATCTGTCAGGAATTATCAGTTTAATACCAGTTTAACCACATAAACTAGCTAAAAGTCTACAAATGTACAATTTTTCCTCAGTGGGGAGATAAATAGCTCTGGGAGTTAATATCTAATTTACAGGTCAGTATATCATAGCAGTTTTCTCATGAATGAAAACTAGAAAAACTAGCCTTTGACAGCCATTAAATACTAAAGAAGAGGGGAAAAGAGGAGTGAAATACATCTTAAATGGATCTCATTCGATGAAATTGATTCTAAAACTGAAGAATGGATGTAAATTGTTCTGTCCTTATTCATTCACTCATTATTAAAGGCAATTAAGAGAGTAGAAAACAAAATCCTATTTATTAATGTGCCTTCAATCTGCAGCTCATGCTACAAATGAACAGTGTCATTGCTTAAGCTGCAGGTTTTGCCTCCTAAACAGATTTAGAACAATTTATCCCTTTTCACAGGCTGTGAGTCACTCCCGAAGAATATGGTTTTAGGGAAGCAATGAGATATAAAACCTTTGGTGCTAGAATACCCTGCTCAACGCATCAGCTGCCACCATTGTTATGTGCTGTCGTGACTCTATCACTAACATTTTAGACTTAACTTACTGTGTGTCCTTGAAAGGTTTTAACGGGACGATCACAGCCAAGTCTGCATACATGAATGCACATGTCAGTGCTGCAGGAGGCAAAAGTAGTGTTGTTCTGCCAGTCCACATCCAGAGCAGGAGCTGTGAAGTACAAACAACGGAAGGAGCATTAGAGAACACCGCAAAGAAACAGTTATCCCACATTATTTTGCTTCTGTCACCCCTCTGTATCAAAGAGACTAAAAGCTAGTTGTGAGTCTGTCACCTGCAACCAGACAGGGACTGTCTGAGGAGCACAATTCATTTTTTCTCTTGTGATGGGCAATCTGGATGCTTTGTTTGACATCTATTTGTGAGGATCTTTTGGGTAAAATTACACGAGAGTGGGCAAAACAGTCCTGCTTCCACCTTCGCCCTCCCTGCTCCCAGCTGCATGCTTCTTTCTTGTGCCATCTCTAGCATTCAGTGAACTCCTCTGTCAGCCAGTTCAGCTAAGAATCTAGGAGAAAACTAACCCAGAGAAAATGTGGATAATTTCAGCTGGGTTAGAGAATTGAATCAACTCATAAAACAGTCCTGTGAATGCCAGAGCCAACACATGGGATAGGGAGGGAGCATGTGGCCATCTTGCTTTGTACTACCTTCAGGCAAAAACCAATGTAGCCCTCTCATTCTGTGCAGACACATCTGGATTAATCATATCTACATACAGACAGTTTAATTTGGTTGCGCATTGATTTAAGATAGATACGTTGATTAAGCCTACCTGAAGTCAGAGGAAGAGTTTCTGTGGAGGGTTTTGCATTGACTAGGATTGAACTAATGAAAGTTTGTACAAAGATAGCACATGAACATGTAACTGGTGCTGTGTGCACACACCCACTCTGCAGTAAATATGAAAAAATTCATTAACTTTCATAGCAAGTCATTGCAGAGCAAAAGCACGCACAGGAGCAAATACGTGGGAACTCCTGACATACAGCTTGTGTGTGTTTCTATAACTGCTTCTTGTTTTTTCCCTCAGGAAAAGTGTTTAGCTGCCCTCCAGAGGATGGAATAAGATTTGCCAAAATAGAGGAATTTTCATTACCAGCACACGTTGTTATAAATGGGTCTGTCAGAATGAGACTAGCATTTAAGAAGCAAAAAAAAAAAATCTCTGTCAACAATACAGTGCAGGTTTACCATTAAAATGAAAACAAAAAATTCCTTATTCAAAAATATTTACAGGGAAATACTTTTATAGTAAAAAGGTGAAAAGACATCTGTTCTGCCAAACATATTACATTTAAATATGCTTTTTTCCTGTTGTAATTTTCTTGAACCACAAAATGAGATTGAACTATGTCACTTTCTGAATCACTAGATAGCTCTTTAAATGAGAAGTGAGGGCTGAAATTGTTTCAAATACAAGTATTTTTTAGAATATTAATGAAATAGCTCAATAATTCTGTGTGACAGGTAAGGAATTTCTACATTGCAGAAATATAAAGGAAATTGTGTGTAAGGCAGATTACTGCTGTGACTTCTGATCAGCATGAATGGGGATCAGGAAACAGTGAAGAATTTTATTTCTCTAACTGCCTGTTTTTCTTTTTATGCTGCAAAGCTTTGTATTACTGTTTCAGAGCAAACAAAAGATCTATCTTCATTAGTAGCAATATGCCTTCAGGGCTAATACCTAGTATGATATATATGAATCCAAAACTAATTTTCTGAGAGCTATTGGCACCTAAAGTGATGGATTTGTAATACAGCATAATTTGAATCATAGAGTGTTGATAATTAATGCTGATTTATTTATTGGTGTATTTAATCATATGTTTATTGGATAAATCATAATGTAAAATGGTCTGGAAAAAACTACCAAACATAGTTTTTGATGAAAGTAATCTGATTACCAAAGAAGCATCTCCAAACACACAGGTTACTAGCCAATTGCTTAAAAGCAATTAGAATGCCATCTAATAAAAGCAGTAACAAACCTGAAGAAATGCTGCTAAAATAAATATGAACAATAAAATGTTACAGTAATGGTCAGTTAATTTAAACTTTTACTCATCAAATTTATGTGTGATTTAGAATTAGAAGTTCAAAAGTGGAGAGAGTTAAACATCCGCAGAGAGTGATTCAGAGCACTTAAGTTATATGTCTAAAACTGGATGGGACAAATACCTTTTACTGTACAACTTAAAATTTGTTCCTGGGTGCATATGTATAAGTATGCTTCTATCGGTAGATGTGAAATGTGGATTATTTCACTCCACTTTAAAGAAATAAGCTCTGTGAATATGTTTTTTTGATTGAATGTCCTCTGATGGCCACTAAAACTTTGCAATGGAATAATGAAACCTTAGGTGTGAGCTACTTATCCACATACTTACATATCTGGACCATAAAACCCTAAAGTTACATGGGAACATCAATGATATGGAGGTCTTCAAGACTTAGACAAAGGAGTCTCGCTTAAGATGACAGTCTCTAAGATGACAGTTTTGTCCATATGTGTGTAACCTAAACAAGTTGTTTTAAAGGAGCCGAAAGTAAAAATTTTACATTATACCTAGGCCAGCTATTTCTAGACTTTAAAGAAGTATGTCTCATGAATATGTGTTAAGAGGACTGTACTCTGTCTAGACTACAGTTTTAGTTGTTAAAATGCCACCTCTTAATCCTTATTTAGACAAGGTTTTCAGATCCCAGATATGGTAAATAATTTGTTATTACTTTGTTCTGGTGAATAAGTGATGCAAGGAGGACAAGGTGAGGTCTTTGTGGCTTTAGACTCCTGTGAGGACAAAGATTCCTGCTTGCTTGAGGGCAAAGATTTTAAGGGGCTACTGGACCTATATTTTTGACCTATCAACAATTTACTTAATAACTAACTCCTTTAATTCACTATGAAAGCACATTTGAAATTAAAAAAATGTTAGTCTCTTCACATCCCCACTTCAACGATGTCTTATGGCCTAAAGATGAACAGCACATGTAATAATATTATTTTTTGCAGTCTAATAATGCAGATGGACTTTGGTACATTGCACTGGAAGATGTAGTCAAGCTTTCAATTAGCTAAAAGGAGAATGGGAGTGATGTGTTCATGATGCACATCATTCCTGTAGACAGTTAAATTTCAGTGAACGTCATTCTGAAAGGGCAACTATGTTTTGAATACACACCTACTTAGACCAATAATTAGGGATTAGTAGGCCTTGGAATTTCATTAACTACACCACTATACTGTGCAAAGTTTGCTCCTGTGAAACAGCTATGATAAATAAATGCCACAATGAGAAAATCTGTCAACAGACACTGACTCCTCCAAACTCACAGTTGAACTAATAACTGAGAAGATGAAAGACACAATGCAGAGTGTGGATCTGCTGTGTGCATAGACATACTCTGTGTCTTCTGTTGAATTGCTGTTTCTATTGCTACTGCATATTAATAACATCTGTGAGAATGTAAGAATGAGAACTAGCGGTTCACTTGAAAAGCATGTGGGAATTAAAAGTTTTTATATGAGTAGGAAAATGTATGTTTTTAAACACCATTAAGCACCTTGTGTAAGCCTGCTGTATTTAAAAATGAATTAGTTGGTTACAACAGTTACACAGGAAGACTACAGTATTTCTAGCATCAGAATCTGGAATGTTTTGGTAATTATAATCTCAGTTTACCTATGCCCCATAAAAATATTTTACTGTGACAACTTATCAAGTTTGGATTATGAATTCAGTCAACCAGGCTGGTCTCAAGTGAATTTAAGATTACATTAATGATTACATGTTACTCAAGATTACTCAGTACCTGGGGTGTCTCCTGTCTTCTGGAAGAAGACAAGATCTATGAATGACTGTCCAAATAAGGTTTTGGTGCAGGGAGGTTTTGACTCTCAGAGCTGGCAATTGATTTCTGATAATTAGACAAACCAAATACAAAAGAACTACACTTCAAGTCAAACTTAAAAGCTGAGAAATTCCTGAGGACCTTCGTGTTTGCAGGGGTGCATGTAAACTTTTGAGAGATCTACATCTGCTTCTGTCTGAAGTCAGCTTCATTGCAACAAGAGCTTTAGCAGGAAGAGTGGAAGAGATCCCAGAGGTTTCCACTGAAAAGTGTCTTTATAAGACGCCATTTTAGCCTTGATACTATTCAAGCACATAGTACTGATAGAATCAGTTAGTTAGGCAGGCACAGCTGGTGTATAAATCTTCTCTTAGAGTTTACTTTTACTTTCACAGCTGATTCTCACAGAACCCCATCTTTCTGAAAAAAAGATAAACCCACAAGCCATGATACTCAGGGTAGTTATGGCACAAAAACCTTAGTTCATAATTCAGATTACAGATCTGGCAGATACATTTTTACAAAAGGATACGTCAGATTGACAAAATTAAAAAGTGCATTTCATTTTACTATCAAGAGTTACACAGAAATTACCTGAATGGAAAGGAAACTGCTGTTTAGCTTCCCCTGTGTGAGCATCCCAAATTATTGTTGTCTGTATCCGGAGAGAAGGGGGAAAAAGAAAGATTAGTGATGATTCAGCTCAGAGATTAACAGCAAAACAAAGAGAGAGAGAGCCCTCACCGAGGAGCAATTCTAAAAGACGGGCTGATAAAATTATTGACTGCAGAGAGTCTTGTATACTGCATAGCTGAATAAACAGAAATCTCTTCCAAATATTACAGAATAATAACCTACGTGTAGATATAAAAGTATCCCCCCTACAGAGGAAGTAATGTAACTACTGAGTATGCGCATGTTTTCTCTGGATAATGTTAGAAGACAATACTAACAATTTTTATAAGCATTTTGTTACAGCTGTTTCAGTTACCATCTTCCTTAAAGTAGACTTTTTCCCTTTTCTAAGATGCAAGTTGAATTCTATTACAAAACTTAGTGATACTACATTTATAACAATTAAATTACCATGTGAAATGTTTATCTTGCTACCACTGTGGTGGGACAAACTAAAGTGTAATTTCTTTACTGCAGGTTTAATCCATACTTACAGCATACTTAAGCAACCCCCCTGCAGAACTGAATACTATCTAATGAGTGAATTGTCAATTTATTAGGACCATATACTTCCAGAGAATAAATTGAGGATGTCTCATCTTGCTGATTATAGATCATCTAAAGAATCACTGCTGTTATGGGGAAAGTAAGTTTGCCAGGATAATGGAACTACCACTGGGAGATAAGTGTAGCTGCATATAAGTCAGTATTAAATGAATATAACTCTAAGTTTCCACTTTCACAAATACGTGAAAATACAGGATTCATCTACAAGTCAGATGTACAGGTCTGAGCGAGTTTCCCCAGGATCCCTTTGTAAGTTGATGGAAAGGGATGCAGGCAATACATCTCACTGTAACACAGGCCACGCAACTCATCTTCTGGAAGTGCCTTTTTTCTCTCCTAATTTTATAAAGGAAGCCAAGGATGACATTGACATCTGACTTTTTAGGCATCTAAAGCTAGGCAAGATGAATGGTGTTTACTTTCCAGTTTGAGTTTTAATGGGTTTGTGTTCATCCTTCAGTCATCATCCATTCATTTTAATTTCTTAATACGCACTCAGCGAAAAGAAAATCTTATATACTATTCAAATGCAAATGTCTTAATAATCAGATGAGCTAGCTACTTCCTTCCCTGGAAATATTTGATAAAACTATATGCATAAATAAGGAAATTAGTTCTTTCTTTATCTGAAAAACATTTAAGATCTAATTTTACACAGGGGGCACAATGGAGATGTGTTTAAAAAAACCTTTCACATAAAAACAGTACACATCTATGCATCCTCAAAAACACAATCAACTGCTTAATCTGAGGAAATCAAGACCTACTAAAACAAATTAAAGAAAGTAAACTCTGCAGGACTCCTAGGGCAGAAGAAAATGATCTTACAAAATTCAGCAGCCCAAGCTCACTGAATCAACATATTTATACGTCAGAATTAGGTATTTTTAAAACTCACTTTATCAACACCAGCACTTAAAATATAATTCCCTTTTTTGTTCCATTTCAGGGCAAATATGGGACCTTTATGTTGACCTAAGGTGCTTGCAAGGTTACCTGTAATAAAGAAAAAGTTAATATTACAATTTGATCACAAGTTAGCCAAATTACAGTTCACTGCTTAAGAACATTGTGTTACTTACCATCTTCTGTCCATATTCTTGCAAAACCATCATATGATCCTGTAGCCAATAGTGTTCCATCACTCTGTTAGAATATATATAAATGTCTAAGGTAAATACTAGATGAAATACATTTCAACCAACCTTTTTTTTTGTTTGATGCATTATGCTTTCCTTTAAATTTGAGCCCACATAGTGAGATAGCTAATATCATTATTACATTATGATCTAAATTAGAGGTTAGTACGGCAGATAACAGAGAGGAAATAAAACTCCCTAGCTTACTGTGAAATATTGGACTGCACCATCACATGGAGTAATTTAATCAAAAGGATTGGAAAAGGAAAACAAGATACAACAACCTATATGGAATTCTTCCAGTTAATAAACAGATACTACTTCTTAGGCATAAAGAGCCTCTAAATCATCAACAGATCACCTAAATCCTGACTAAATCCAAGTTCAGTGAAATTCAGGCATCTATACCTGCAAGAAGGACCTAAGCCCCTAAGCCACCTACACTCACTTTCAACACCTCAAATGCTATCTAACAAAAAGAAGCTGCTTCCTAGGTGTCTAAACACAGATTCACACACAGGCTCAGAGGCACACTACTATGGTGGGTGGCCTGAGCAAAGTTGAATTCATGGGTTCTGCTTACTACAAGAAAGCCTGCTAATCATAGTCAGCAAATATATATATTCTGCTGGAGGGAACCCTTCATCAGAGGTTAGCTCCTGTGTAGACAAGAATGCAAAATTTACTGGGCCAGAATAAGAGAATAATCAAGAAGAAATCTGACCCTGGAACCTGGTGAGACAGGTACTGCTGGAGCTAGGCATTTATTCGTTAAGTCATTTCAGCTGCTGCATTAGAGGTAAGATTCACCTCATTTATCTCCAGAGGTCGAGAAGTTTGGACTTAACCTAACAGCATCTCTCTATAACTGACAGCATCACCCACCTCTGGAGCATAATTCAGGATCCCATTTGCTTTAGACTCTTCCCAGACCACCACCAAAGCACACATCTCTGTTTTTGCTGACTTTTGTGGAAACCTGTATGACTAGTTTAGGTGGTTAAAGCTAAGGGAGATGAATCTTGCCCTTGGTGCCAAAGGACATGATCTGAAAATGACCTCTAGAATTAACATCTAACAAGCACTGCTTAGATGACATTTCTTATTACAATGTAAATCACATAAAACAGAAGAGAAGAACTGATTTAATATATTAGCCAGTGTGAAAATTTCACAGTGGAATATGATTAATATTGTGGTTCTAAGTAAACAATAAAAGCAGATGGCTTTTCTAGCATCATGAACAGAAAATTAAGAAAAAGAATAAAATAATCCTCTAAAACATATGTCCATTCCAACCCTCCAAAAACAGTGAGTCAGAGCAGTTGTAGATTTAATTCAAATATACAATGATGTAGGGAAAAAATATCAAAACCCAAGCCAACTTCACTGAGATATACACATCTAGATTACTGATGAGAACAAAGGTGGTAACAGCACCAGGCAGAAGGGAAGTATCAGTGATCAATTAAGTCTGGAAAGATAAGGAACTACTAGAGGATGCCCTTTCCCATCCTTTTTTGCCAACTTTTCTCCTCCATGCAACCTCCCTCTTCGCACTCCTCAACTCAGTTTTTCCTGACAATATTTCTTCACCATGATGTCCACCGGAAACAAATAATGAACACAGTGGCTTTTATCTTTATTTGCTTTGCTAACCTACCTGTGCTTTCTGTACTATTTATCAACTTCATTCATTGTGTCAAATATACAAAATATAGGGGAAGCTGTTTTGTGCAGTGGCCTTATCTTTTACTTTTGGGAAGCATCTAGCTCACCTGGAGGACAATAATAGTGCAGTAAAGATTAATCAATAGAACCTGGTCTCCAACCAGCAAATGACACCATATATATTGATGAGAATCCTTTCTGGTACTTAATTTTTAAATCTGGTTTCCTAAGGAAACAAGGCAAATGAGATTACTCCGTTTGTGCTAACATCAACAAATCTGACAGAAGGCAAGGGATCTCAAAATTCATTCAGATTGCTGCCTGGTCTTTTAAGTTTCTTTTACACTGCTCAGTGGCAGAAAGGAGATATGCAACAGCCTTAACACTACCCATGGACACTGCCCAGACACTGGAGATTCTCAACAATATCTGTCTTTTCTGTTCACTCCAGTCATTTCTGTGCCGGACCATATTATCTCATACAGAAGATTTTGCTGGATGAAAGTAAATAAAGGATCAGGCAAGACAACCCCATCCACAAGTTGGAAAGGTAAGAAAGAGAATGACTACACATGCTCCTACCAAAATGAAGACTATAATGCGAACATGTTTTGTTATGCACCACAGTATTCAAATAGAAGGGTGTCTCCATAAATGTTCCAACCTCAGAAAAAGCTTCCCTGGCACTTACATCTCCTCACATACCAAAATAAATTAACCATGAGATGCAAATACACAATTAATCAGGCTTCATTAGTTCATATATCGCTTGCTTAATCTTCACTTGTAAAGTTAGCTATTTTTACTCATGCTCCTAAAAACAGATCTATAAATACATCATTATTAAACTTGAAGCTGGCAAGAGTCCTGGAAAATTCAAGTGCATAGGGGAAAGTTCAGTCTATTATGAGTATCTGAAACAAGAGGTCGGTAGGTTAGGACAGAGGTTCTGGCCACCTCAGATATGAAAGATACGGAACAGCAGCTTTAATAGCCTATGAATTAAATTTAGACAGTTAAAAACCAGCCCCAGTCTTAGAAGCTAACTTACATTCCAGTCCAATGAAGTCACATCCTTATTGCTGGGGACATCATGTCCTCCTTCTCTTATACAGTGCCTCAGAACTAGTTGAGTGGAACCACTGTTGCTGTTTTCATTGAGATTCCATATTCTGGCTGTTGAGTCTCCTGATCTATAAAAGCAAATGTGGAAACATGAACACTTCTCATTGAGTCCACCCAACAAACAAAGTGAAAACCTCCAGTTATATTTTTGATTGAGCGAACATCTCATCACAGCCTTTAAAATGCAACTTTTCTTCGCAGTTCTGTCTTTCCTGCAGTTCCTATACTGGCAAACTTTCTTTTTATGCTAACACATGTTTAAATTACATATATAATTTGAATCCACATCTTAACATCATTTGCTTTATTCAAAATAGTTTTACCCGAAAGATATTTGCTTGGTTCCACATTTTGCACTTCCTACATAAAGATCATATCAGCGTAACTGAGATGGTTTTGGGGCAGTTTACATTACAAACACATTAACACTGTGGAAATCCAAATAAAGATAGAAACACAAAGGCTCTGCCTGCCTGCTTCCCCAAAAATGTCACATAAAGATACATAAAGTCCTAATTGGTTGTAGAGTTCCTGGTGCTCCAGAGTCCTAGTCTGCTCTGAAGACAATGTGACCAGACCTGCAGGGTCACAGTCTGCAGAGGTGCTTAGTGTCACGGCAGCAGCGGCTGGGGGGAAGTGGACCTCTAACTGTGTGACAAAGCTGCTGCAGCGCCAGCTCCTTGGTTCAGCCTGAGCTCCTCCGACAACCACTGCAGGAGCAGGAGGAGAACATAAGGCTGCCTTTAAGTTGGACGGTGCTCTTTCATAAAATACTTTTTCCACTTCTGTTTAGGACAGTCCAGAGTATAGCCTCTGACAGAAGCTATCTGCAGAGCTGTCTCTCAGCATACAATCAAACCATGGAACCTAAAGATTAGGAAAATAGAAAGGTGATTTAAATTCACTTTGTGTTGTCTAGAGTCCTTTGCTGTCTGGAGCTTGGCTGCTTAGCTCATGTTGTCCAAAAAAGTGGCAAAATAACTATTGACATAAGAGAGTATTTTTTCTTGATGAGAGACAGACAGCAAGATAGAGACAGCATTAGGTTTTTAATCTGTTTTATAGACTGAATATTTTCCAAGATGTTTTTATTGCAGACTAAAATTCTGATGTTTTCTAGAGAAAGTTGTGAGGAGGAAGTGAAGAGTTTATCATACTATTCTCATAAATCATATATTTATTTTCAGTTTGCCTAAGTCCTTCTTCTAATGAAAAATGTCTCTGAGGTCACAAATTAATCTGCAACAAAGTGGAATATATTATGCTTTCTAGTTTATTGAGATTTGTCTCTCATGTTGCCCCCCCCCAACTATTTTTTAAAACAATCAATAAAACTATTTGTACAATGGATTGCTTGTTTTGTCCAGAGGGTTATTTTCATTTTATACACAGTAAACAGAATCATCCTTGGAGCAGAATTAGGATCTCTCCTATGTTTCTTAGAATTCATACAGTCCAAATGAAATTTCATTATCTATATACTTCACGTTACCTTTTCCTGTCTTTTTCTAAGTAATGATTAAAACTTCTTTTCCTATAGACTAGCAAGGAGAGAAGGTATTTCTCCTGAAACTAAATTCCTGAGATCCATTTTTGCTTTGATAACCCACGTTTTACTGAAAAGGAAATCCTTCACAAGAGAATTTAAAATTTTATTCTGGTCTACTAATAAAACATTTTATTTATTGATAACAAAAATTCCAGAAAATTTGAAAAACTTCATACTTTTCAAGTGCCAAACTTGATTGATCTTTGTATATTTCTATATTATCCCCACTGCAAATATTTTATATATAATTTAGCCAGATTTTACATGAAAATGGTTTAACCATAAGAGCAAAAACCCCTCTGCCAACATCACTGGCTCAGAGCTCTGTTGGGTCATTGCATGCACGGGGAATGTGCCTCCCACCTCCTGTGAACCCTCTATGACAAGCTGAGAAGTGACGACTGGCCAGGGCTTTGCCAGGCTAACCACAGCCTACTGCTATGCAGCCATTCTTTCATTTTTGGCACTCATCTTTTACACTAGTGAGTAAGAAATAATTTAAGTCAGGATAATTTTTGTCATCATACACAGCTGTGATTGTAATCTAACTCTTTATTTCTATAGAGATCTGGAAGACTGACCAACAATTTTGCACATATTAGCTAGAAAATTAATGAAGTTAATCATGAGGCTTAGAAGTTAAGGGACATTTTTATTTGTGATAATTTACAATAGTGGGAACATAAGCCTTTTATAGGCTTGGGTTATGGGTTAACATGCTAACCAACTAGGAAATTCCTTCAGCGCTGGCTTCTCTGTTATAGCAGATTCTAAGCCAGGCCTGCCCTCGTTGTAATAACCCAGTTTGTTATTGGACCCTTTGAATAAAACACTCAGCTCTTGACTATCAAACACAATTTCGTATTTGCTAGTTCTAAAAGGGTTACGTTTTGTTTTTCAACAGTTTTATTTAGTCAATATTCTGGCTGTGCTTGGACAATCTTATTTTACAGTATTTTAATTTTGTTTTTCCATTTTCTTCCTCCGAAGGCTACATAAGCTATTATGTGTCCCTGCAGAGAGGCTTTATGAACCTATCAGTGTGTGGCAGGGGTATTTGTGTGTCTTCCCTTTTTTCGCTGGAAAAAAAAAGGAGTGTTCTCTGCTCTGGAAAGTATTCTGATTTCTGCTGAATGATTCAGTGAACCCTGCCTTATTAGAGGGACCATAGTTCAAGCACAATTCAGAAAGATATTTAATCTCCTTAGCCCACAGAAGCATTTCTATCTGCATGATAAAGCAGCTGATTCCAACATGCAAGTCATGAACACTTGAGCAATAGGTGTACTGTTCTGCACTAGGGTAGAGTACTGCCAAATTTTAGGAAGGCTTAGTTCTGAAAGAATTTTATTTCATGTTCTTCAGCCCCCATGTAATCATGAATCCAGGTGGACAAATGCTTGCAGAATTTTATTTGCGACATATAAAATCCCCATTCCATAACTGTCAGCACAGAGGTTAAAATAGCTGCAGTTGTGTAAAGAAATTTGCAAGATGACTGTTGTATCTTGTTATTTCTAGTTTTCAGTTTCAAGTATTATATTTACTGTTACACTGTTATGCAGTATTGCTAAAATGTGTATTTAGCACTTCTGGCTTAAATAGGTTAGATTTTTTAGATTATTTTATTTTAAAAGAGATTATTAAAGGCATAAAGGGAAGGAACCCCTTCTAATTTACGCATATAACTTTTTGCTAATGAAGCAGGCCTCTCAGAATAAGTGCTTACATCTCCTAGGGAGTCAGCAGAGGGAGATATCTTGGAGGTATCCAGAGGAAGATTGTAGTGCCTAAGCTTTAGCAGAAGGCTCTGTGTCTATGCTGATTCTACAGTATTGCTTATTCAAACAGACCTCACCAAACGGCTGACCATTTTGCATTAAGGATTTGATGCAATGAAGAAACAGGCTTCAATAAAGTCACCTGCTAATAAATCAGCCCTTGCAGTTAGTAGAATTAACACCTGGCACTGTTTGAGGAGTTTGAAACCTGCAATAGCAGGTATGGACGGGTAAGTCAAAACCGTTCCTAAACAACTGGTATGAGGAATATGGTAATTCAAAGCATTATATACAATCCAGAGATGATAGCAGAAGATGACCTAGAAACATCTTTTCTTGCTTCTGAGAGACATGGCCATAATCCTAAAACTTTGTGAACGATGGCTTCTATGGCTAATTATTTCATTGACTAAGGAGAGCTAAAGTGCACATGGAGCTCTGGAAGAGACAAAGTCCCCCCCTGTGAAAGAGGCTGGTGTAGATCAGCAAAGACAAGCAAAGAAACCTACTGCTGGGTTTTGGGAATGATGCCAGGCCTTCCTGCTTTGAGGCTACGAGGGTTGCTTAAAGGACCTGGCTGAATGCAACAGAACAGAGCATGTTCCTGGAAGCAGCAGCTGGATGTGCAGACAGAAGCATCCTAATTTTAACTAGAAAAGCTTCCGGAGTTCAAGGCTCCCGCAACATTGACATTCACAGTCTGTTTCAAATTCAAGTATGCTCATAAACATACTTGGTTACTGGACTATGACCACTTATGCTAGCAAACTGATAGATTATTCCCTGGCCAGAATTTGGTCTGTTTGAACTTGCACTCTCTGCTGGGGCCATTAAGGCCTATTGGTGTATACCGGGCCCCGACACTCTCCCTGAATAATTCCTGGGCACAGCTTGGTGGTTAGAATGGTCCAGAGACAATTTCAAATATGCAGGTTGTAGGCAGCTATCCTGTCCGCAGCCAAGACGGTTTGCTAGCATAGATACAGGTCATTCTGTGCCAGTTGGCCTCAAAGCATAGGAACATTCCCAGGCATGTTTAGTTTACTAATGTGGAGGTAGCTGTAATGGGTTTCTGCACCATCCATGGAACATAACCATCTGGAATAACTTTCATGTGTCATAAAATTAAAACATAGACACTGAAAGATATTTCACGGAAGAAATCAGTCTTTGCAGAGAAGAGCAAAATCAGAACTATGGCTGGGGATGGCCTGAGATTTGGCCAACCATCTACATTTTATTTTACATGTCCAAAATGTTTTATGCAATTATTTGTTTTGGAATGTTGATTTGTTTCATAATGGATAGTTAATCCTCTTACATGTCTGTATGTATGTATTTTACTGTACTATTATAATACTTCCCTTCATAATATCTAAGCATCCTTCTCATAAGCATCCGGTGACACTCAAGCCTTTGATAGGCTTTACCGGTATCTTTAGTCTCTCCCATCCTCCTCTTTAAGGTGTGGTGGAAGAGGAAAGAGTAGCTTGACAGTATGTATTTTTTCTGGCTATTTTATCAGAGAGATTTCTGTCTCCAGTTTTTTTCTTTTCAACAGCCATTTTCAAAGTACAGAGAGTACACATTGCTGTGCTAGCTTTCATACCTTAAAAAGTCTTTGTGAATGTGTGGATGGAATATTAAAAATCAAACTTCCTTTCTCAGTGGGATACCACTACATTTGGAAACTCATGCTTTAGTTTCACATAATTTATTCTGCAAACAAATCCCCATACACAGTTTGTTTTTGATTAGATCTTAAACCTGTGTTACTCTTCTAGTGTTTTGAAGATTACATCAGAATGTGTTCTAAAACGCTAATTGTTAGAGAAATTTATTAGTTGTATAACTTATGGCTTGAAAAAAAATACTTTGTCATATATTGAGGTCCATTGTACTAGGCACTGAATAGACAGAAGAAATGTGTTCTTTCACTTATCTAATAGTTTTATATATACATATTTTTAAAGGGCAGCAGATGGGAAAGTACAAGAAAACTAAGGACTGGGCAGAACAATATGGCTATTATAGAATACAACAGTTCAGAATTGGCACATCAGATTAAGTGCAGTTTTCGTTTTGGAAGCATTAATTTGTAAAGGACAAACAGAACTGCAACATACTGAAGAGCTCAGGGAATTTTTCCCCTTATTTAGTTGGTGCTGTAATACATACTTTACCCATATATGATAACTCTTACCATCATTATACTAGACATCTCAAACTCTTTTTTGTGCAATGGCATAATGAAACAATCTGCTCTCTTTGGTTTAATTTTTTTCTGTGCATTTGATGCCATTTCAATCATGTAGGCTTTATATGGTACTTATTGCTGCATTATCTGAAGGCTAACTGAATTCTCATGCTCTGTTTCTTATGAGCAAGCTAAAATCTGATCAGAATGTGCATGAACCTAAATTATTAGTATTTTTATTGCATTGCCATCAGTCTGCATGAGACACAGTATCTGAATGTACTTTCCAGCCATGTGTATAGTTATGTGCTTCCAAAATTAGTAGCAAAACTTATTAATAAGACCTATAACTCTGAAGGGTAAAGGCAAATGGAAGGGATGACGAGAGGGAACGAGAGGCATCTGACTAATAGTTTTGATTGTCATCCTCCAGGTTTAGCTGAAACTGTTTAAGATATCAATGTCCCATGCTCTTTGCCCCATCCATCTACTGGTGTTTAGCACCCTGCAGCAGAATTAAACAGCTTCTGGTTCCTCAGTCACTGCAGTACCTACTCTGGTTTATCAGATGCTGCATGGTTTAAACTATGCACGCTAGGGCTGTGAGCTACAGTGCCTTGGGAACCAGGACAGGAATGGCAGGTACTGGCAAAGAGGTGAATCAGATACCCAGAGGTAGCTATCAATGTTAAAGCCAACTGATGAGGTCTGAACACCTATATTTAGGAGTCTTAATTCCTTATAGAATGAGTTGATAGATGTAGGTACCTGCAGAGGGACAGAGCACTTGAGTAGATGTCTAAGATCAGCTGTGTAGATACTCTCCAGAATAAAGCAGCATTCTTCACTTCATCTCAGGTGCCACCAAGTGTCCCTAAAGAGTAATTCTGTATGGTATCCTTTCTCCCCATGGATTTTCCTTAAATAATATGGTTGTGCTGACTGATCATCTGAAGACTGTCTTCCACAGAATTCAAATAAATACCATGATGGGTAAATTCACCATGAAAAATGCATTGTGATGACAGGGCCAAAGGAGATCTATCGGATCAACATATCCAGTCCCTTGATTTGAATGATCCTAAATGAAGAGGTTAAGATAACAGCTCTGAAAACAGCCATTGAATCTTCTACGTAAATTTGCCTCTACTCCTGGAAAGCTATTCCACGTTTTTATGAAAATTTTTCCGAATTTTCATCTTTAGTAAGAACCAACCATGAAAACAATTTACTATGGTTAATTAAATTCTTACACCTTAATCTGTGGGGGTTCCTTCACTATTATGTCATGATTACCTATGGATAATCACAGCATTTAGGCATATACTGAAATGTTAAATGAGTAGTACAGGATCAAGTTAGTTCAGGATCACTTGATGCTAATTTACAAATCATTACACAGGCAGTAACATTTCATTAATGTCACAGATTCTTTGCCTTCCTTTGATACTTTTTTTTTTTTCTTGAAACATCCACTCAGATTTGGACCAGGAAGATTAAGGAATATCATATGCCACACTTCTTTCAGATGTGTCAATCTTAAAATATTTTTCATTTATACTTTAAATAAATCTCATTCTATAGCTCTCTCAACTATGTTCTTGGAAGAGAACTATCTGTATGAAATAACTGTTTTACCCTTGCCTCCTTCATGACCAGGAGGTCCCTTCTTATGTTCTTAATAATAGTCATTTGGGTTGATCTTTGCTAGGGATAAGTAATATTGCCTAGCAATATTGCCTGAGACACTAGAAGGTTGAGTGGGTAGAGGAATATGGTTAGCAGAAAGCATAGTAAATGCAAGGCATAAGAGAGTGTCTGTTATTACTATTGCTTGTCTGAATCATGGTATCACCCACAGACCCTGTCACAAATCAGAAGGCCATAAGCCTATGGAAGAAAAGACCTGACAACCAAAGTATTTCATCCAAAAAATCTACATACATTTTTGCAATTTCTGCTGCTATACCCATTTAAAATGAATATATGAAGATACCTAGTGTTATAGATACTAAAAGTACTATTAGGATTGGACATTTCAGAATAAAAAGGATATTTAGAAGCATTCTCTTTTCTAAAGATCCAGTTTGTTGTCAGAAATTACTCTTCTCTTCAACAGACTGTTGCCTTTACTTTCTTAGAGATCTTCTGCTGTTTCTACAGCTTGTATTTATTTCTGTCAATGACTTTTATTTTTCCTACTTATTCTTTCCCATTTGCACTCTAACTCCTCATTTTCATGTATTAAGTCAACCACTAACTTGGAAGAAGACTATGCTGATGATCTTGCAAAAGTCTGGAAATAGAATAAGGACATTCTCTCTTCCTTTTCAGAAATGTGTTTTCCTACTGTTGGATAGCTGTACATCATGAAGACCCATCCCTCTCCTCTCTATCAGCTTTCCTTCAGGTTCCCAGTTAGACTTCTTCAATTTAGCCTTCATTTTAATGTTTAATTCTAAGCATGGACAAATGCAGATTTTGAGTGTCTCAATATAGCTCTTACATATATATATATAAAATAGCATTTTAGTTTGAATCAGGAGTGTGTTTTGTAAGTGAATTCCCTGATTGTCCCACTTACCACGCTTTGGCTCTCAATGCAGAGCAGTCTTGGAGAGCACAAACTGGAGGGACTCCTTTTAAATGAAAATGAATCAAAATATGCCCTCAGACCACTCTTGAATGTTCAGTTTATGGGACAAAACTAGGTCCAGCCTGAAGCCTTCCTCCCCAATACAAACACCGGGACATAATGTCCTCACACAAGTGTTTTGCTCTACAGACCTATTCCTACTGTGCTGCGCCATGCTAATGCAGACATAAGCCAAAGACAACTCTATTTTAGAGTTTCGATACTTCTTTAAAGAAAGCTTGGATGACAAAGACTTTCTGAGACCCAAGTGTTCACCATTAAGTAAGAAGAATAAGAGCGGGTTACATGACCTCCTAATATTTTGAGAATTTTCCATAATTATTTTAAAAACATTTAAAATATTTTTATGTGTATTCAGGGCTGTAGAGTACACTCCAGGCACTCTAACCCAGCACATCTTAGATGTGCAAGTGCTTGATATTCTGTGTCACCTTACAATTACCTAACTCCTACATAGGTAGGGTACCGCTGAAAAAAACAGTTGCAGGCTGGAAAAGCAGTAGAGAGAAGTCTCATTAATCTCTAGTGCACACTCTCATGTTCTTGCATCTCTAAATAAACTCTAATTGCAGCAGCTGGTTTCAGTCATGCTCTTACCCAGATGCTAGCAGGTCACTGACAGGGTTCCAGGCACAGATGAACACCTCTGATTCATGGCCCCGAAGGACTGTTGCTTTGTTAGGAGGAATTTCAACATCCCCGTCAATTTCCATTGGCTTTGAATGATTATCTGGAAGGAGATATATCAGAATATAAGTAGTCTGCAAGATGTTGTTAGATCTGCTTTAAAAATAGCTGGCTACCCACAGGCTAACGCTTAATGCAATGAACACATTACAAATAACGTACTGTGTTGTGTCACTGACCATATTATTCTATTTTCTTCCCTAGGGTGATTCAAATTTATGATAGTTCTTCAAAATGTAGAGCTTTCCAAAATATTCTGTATAAATGAATGTAGCTTTTCTTCAAAAAATGGTTAGCATTTACTTCAGTATGTTTTTCTGAAGCTGACTTTATTAAAAATGACTTCAGGATTTATTAAAATAGGATATTACTACATTTGAGAAAGCTTTGTGCTGTTCTTGTAAAAAAGTAACATACAGCACATCCAGTTTCTTGGAGGGTGTCCAGTAAGTAATATGTGGGGCTACTGACAGATGAAGGATTTACTGAATAAGGGCCTCATTCCCTGAGCACTGCAGGAAAACAGTGAGTGATCACCTTGCTTTAGGGTATCATGATATATGCAAAGGAACCAATGATACATAGATATACTTAACCTGCATGCTGCAATTTTGGTGTTTTTTTGCAGTCTAAGTAACTGTTTTTTACAAAGCTCTTGCATTTCCTTAAGGAAAAAATAAAGCAAATTTAAAATGATGAATTTCTCTTAGTGGCAGCAATTCGTTCCAATTTGCACCACGAACAATGTTTTCACTCCAGATTTTCATCGCTTCAGTATAAATCTTCATCATTTTCAGCTCAAACTACACTTCCTGGCAGCAACACAAGATTATTATCCTCTGTGAACAAGACACCAATCAAGGACAGGTAACACACTGAAACAACAGATAACAGATGTTACATACAGAAGTGTAGCCCATTTCACAGAAAGCACATCCAAGAGCAGGTACGTGGCAGGCTGTCAGAGAGGCAGCCTCTGGTTATTTAATCGATTTCTTGGCCAGCTGATCTGCTCTGATTGATCAAAGTCCAAGTCCTTATTCTGGGTTAAGTCTTTTAGTTAGTCATTCTTTAATCACATATGGAGATCCATAGGTTCACAAGTGAAGTAATTATGCTCCTTTATTGCCACGTGTTTATGGTATTTAAAATCAGCCATCTGTCCCGATACTCATGCTCAGTTGAGCTATTGCCCATTGCTTGGCAAAACAGACTGTGATGGTACACAATTGCCATTGGAAGGAAAATCTCCAGATTTCTACCCTTGCCCATGCTTTCAACTACCCTGATTTGCTCAGTCTAATTTTTGCTGAGTCGCATAAATAGCACTTCTAACAGCACATTTTGTTGGGTACCTTATTAATTATGGAGTGTTCTGTCTGTGCCCTAGCTATGCCATAGATTCACATGTCATTCAGTGAGTTATATGGCATTGTTTTGAGTATTAAAATTAGGAAACAGATAACAGTAGTTTCACAGTTCACATTCCTCATTCAAAATATCTATATTTTTAACTACACTTACTATCTATGGAATTGTTGCATAAAAATAAACATATTACAAATGCCTGCTTGCAAAACCTACACCTCTGCTAAGTCCATATGTAAATCATTGCCCTTGATAATTCCCTATGTGTGTAACTACTAAAATTAATACTGTCAGGATGTATTAATGCTCGAGATTTAGCCTGACATTAGCAACTGGGAACTCTGTTATGATATTCTGGGTAATCAGGGCAATGAAGAGCAAAGCACTATCAAAACCAACCAGAAGACAGGAGCCCACAACTCATGATCTTCTGTTTCTCACCGCAGCAGAAAATCACCCGGTTTAAAGCATACTTTGATGAGAAAAACAGCAGCATAGTAATGATTATGCATTCATCTGTGTCCTATTCACAGTGTGAGTTGGAAACCGGGGGCAAATCAAGAGGTAATATCTTTCAAGTACTTTAATTTGAAAAATTTAAATGAGATGCTGCTCTTACCAAATATGATCCTAGTGTCACCTGCCTGGCTCTAAAGGCAGAGCTGCTTTTCACTCTTGAGTAAAATCAAATGAAGGCTTGTAAACAGCATTACTCCAAGGTCCCTGAGTTATGAGGTGCTATCAGAGCAAGGCCATCCGATACTTAGAAATTTTTCCTTTGTACGTGGCCAGATGGAAGAACGTAAATACACACTTTCAATGTTCTTAATTGCTGTAAAGAAAAATGGTCTTGCTATGAAAAAGAAACCTTGATCAGCTGATATCTGCATTGGCGTATGCAAGACTGATTTGCCTTTGGGAGTGATCAAACACCTCCAGGAATATTTTCTATTATTTTTCACTACTCATTTTGACACTACAGCTCCAACTGTGCAAAATAAGAGGGAGGGAAAAATGTGGAGTCTTTCAGAAACTGTTTGCAAATCTTCATATCATGTGTATTTTCTTCCTGTTTTCATCAGTAATTAAATAGTCAGTAACATTCATATTTAGACTGTTACTGCTAAGCACAAAATTTAAAATGCCCCATTGAACAAATGGTACAGTTCCTACTTCTGCAATATCGCTTCAGGCTCTTTGCAGATTCAGATAGACACTAGCAATATAAAAAAGATTTGGTTACTTTAACAACAAAAAATTGCAGAAACCCTAGAGTACAAGATGAACCCTAGCAATGAGTGCTGAGCTCCTTGTACAGTGTGAGCTGGTTTGAGCTCTTTCTTATCTAAAAATTCTGCTTTCCTATGGCTGCAGATACTATAGATGTACAGGGAATTAGAAGTCCCCAGCTACAGTAATCATTAGGAATAGGCTTTTTTTTTTTTTTAGAATCTTCAGATCAGAAAGTTCTTGGTTAAGACCTCATTTGCACAAAGGATCCTTGAAAAAGACGATAGTTCTACCAAATGCAACAGGTTTTCATAGGTCAAAATCATAGTCAGCAGGTCACATATTGGAGGACTGTGCTGAAATGTTAATACAAACCATTTTCTAAAGGCCAGGGACCTTCTGGTTAAAAATACACTATGTTCTTCTAATTTTTTCCCTCGAACATATTAAAAACATAAAACCACTGGAAATTAAAAGTTACATTCCTCCAAACTTTTATGATGAAGTTTTTTTTTTTTTTAAATACAGTTTTAAAATACCAGTGAGTGATTTTAACTATTTCTTTATTTTTCCACCAGATTAAAAAAAAAGTTATTTTAAGATCTAAACCTGAGTTTTCTCAGGAAATGTGTTTTTTTACTTAAATCTTTGACAGGCCATTCACTGAAGCTGTTCTTTATGGCCACAATTATAATAAAAGAACTGGGCTCAGTTTTTTTTTGTTCAGAGTTCTATTTTTCATAAGCTCAAGCAAATCTTGACAAATATAATGAAACAAATGACACTAAATTTGAGTTGGAAAACAATCCAAAGTTTGGCTCCATTTCTACATGGTGATTTTTTTTATTATTAATTTTTAAGCTGACTTAAAGCCAAAAACACTACCAGGAAACAGCAACAGAAGGTAGCAAGTTTATTTTTATTTTTATTTTTTAAAACCTGCGTCTCAAACTGTTACTATGCTTAGATTTTTTTTCTTTCTCCCTTTCTTAGATCAAATCATGCTTTCTATCATAGAATATTAATTATATTATATACAGTACATATAAAAATATATTCTATCTTATTATATTAAATACATTAACATTTTTTTTTGAAGACTTACAGTGTGCAGGAGAACTCCCTATCAGAATAAATGCAAACTAGATAACTTCCCAAAGACATCTTCTTCTCTGTTCTTTTCCTTATTATTATTATTACTTTTTTTTTTGACAGGTTGACATATGGGTGACTTCCAGGTTATGATTAAGGACTAAGACACTATTTAAAACCACCCTGCTATATACCAGTTCTGTGGAACCTGACAGTAGTGGAAATGACGGTTTGGGAAGTTTCTCACATCTTTCATATCAGCAGCCCTTTACCCCCAGTAGGTGTCCCAGCTTTCACCTTACCCATCTTATGTCCTATCCTAAACTTTTATCCTATCCTATCCTAAACTTTTTGTCCTAACCTAAACTTTTGCCAGACCTTTTGTCTTATTCTATCCTAGACTAAACAGACTCTCTGAACACAGTGATAAGGGAGAAGTAAGACTGGATGTACATTTTACCCTACGCAAGTAATGAAAAGGAAAGGTATGACTCTTTTATTATTTAACCAAGGTAACTATATTTTTCTATCTTTACCATAAAAGAGAGAAATAAAAGTGTAAGAAAGTTAATCAGACCCATGCAATAAATTACCAGCTAGATTTGCTAGAGTCTTTATTTCTAGTGGTTGCTGATAATTACTGAGGAAGATCTCTTAAGTTTGTTGTTTAAACAGGTCTGTTCAAGGGTGGGAATGCCAGTTTTGCAATTCTGTGTGCATCTTCCACGTATATTCCTCAACCTTCAGCTGTGCTACACCACCTTGCTGATACACTCTGAAGGACCCAGGCAGAAAGGTTACAGTTATCCCAAGGTGACACACACATCAGAGAGTCGCTGCCCTTCCATTTCTCAGCAGCTTCTCTCCAAAGCCTGCTTCTCCTTAAACTGCAGACTTCACCTCTTCACCCATGATGAGCAACTGGCACAACAGGAGCTGCCAACAGTACATGCCAGCTGGCCAACTACTCCCCGAGGACCTTCTGTCTTCCCACTACCACTGCTCTGTTAACTTATCTGTCTGGCAGGCTGCGTATCCACAGTTATGCCTTGAAATTTGCTGTCTGGTGGAATACCTCATTGGCTGATATGAATCCTACCTTGGTGAAATTTTACAGGACAACACAATGTCAGGTACTGGCATCCTACTCCAGGCAAAACTACTGGATGATACATTAAGTCATACAGGACTTCCTCATAAATATTCCAAGAAAGGCCTGTAACTGTTCATGAAAATCCTTCTATTAAAAATCACTGTGGGAATTACTTTCTTTCAAAGGTGCAAATAGCAAACCTGAGAGATCAAGGTGTAGAATGTGGAGATACATCTGAAGTGACCTGCAAGGCTTTCCTTTTTTTAAAATACAATAGCACGTGTGTTTCTTCAGATCAAGGAGAAGCAAGTCTGAGAGGATCTGTACTAGTGATGATCTGCTAATCAGTTTTCTACCTTCAGAATTTATTTTTTGTCCTGAGACAGGAAGAAATTCCCCAAAGATTTTCACAAATGAGCTGAAGGAAATGGTCAACAAACAAAATGGCACAGTTTGATACATTTGAAAGTATTTTCATATCTGTTTGTACCCTTTATATATGAAATAAGTTCAATTTCAAAGCAAAGGATCATTTTGAAGTAAAACATTAACATTTCACAGTCTAGAAAGAGATAATATTTTGGAATTTTTCAGAACTTTTTTACAATTGTTTTCTCAAAAGAAAAGTGTAACTTAAATCACTGCAGTTTTTGAGGGGAAAACTATCCTGTCAAACTGGAGTTCTCCAAAGAAAAACCTGTTTTGAAAACATTTTTCTGACTGACTCATATTGGAATCTGTTAAGATCAAAGAGAAGATGGAGACTGATAAAGGTATCTATGCTGCAGAACAAATACGGTCCATTGCATGACTACAGCCCTGACCTCCTGCTTGTCTAAGCCAAAGAGCTACTGGAGCTTCCCACAAAACCTGCCAAGCATGTTCTTCTGGATTTTTTTTGAGGGAAATCAGGGATTAAATTCTCATTTCAGAGGGCAGCCAGTGCCCTAGCATGGTTTGCACACAGAAACCAGAACCATTAATCATATCTGCCCCACAATGTCAACACAGCCATCAAGATTTAGTTACACATGCTGGTATGTGCAGTCCTTGTTTTATATGTCTAACCATGTCTAGCTTAGTCTCCGTCTGTCATCAATAAACAGAGGTGAATTCAGAGCTCTTGAGGACTCTGACTTTTCCCAAAGACTAGGGAAGTCTAGGGAAGCTAGCACTTACTTAGATATTTGCAGTGGTCCGTATGACTAAGCAGATACTCTTAAATAAAACAGGTTAGGAATACTGTCCTCTATGCCTTTAATACAAGCTGGCTGCATCCAAACTGTCTGCTGGGAATAGTTCCTGGCCCATGCAATCCTCTATTTTGTGCTTGACCATACTGTACTAAGATGGCTAGTGTGTACAGGCCAAACTGTGCCAAGAACCATGCTAATAAGGCTATGGCTGTCACAGGATAGTGTTCAAAGCTATGCTCTGGTGATGTTTTATTTACCAATACATATATGGCTTGTAAATCCCAACCTCTCAGCCCATCTCCTTCCCAGTTTCTATTAATTTAATCATCAGTCTGGCCAAAATGATCAACTGTAGCTACAGTTTGTCCTAATTTTTATCAATTGTCTAAAAATTTTTTATCAATTGTCTAAAAGCACTTATAAAGCTTATAATATTGATGAAGTTTGGGTAGCCTGCTCAAAGGAAACAGCATACAGATCCACTTCATGACACCAGCTTCAACTCACAGTTTTGAAGATAGCTGAAGTTTTTGGATTCTGAGAAGGCACCAGTAAAACAGAGCACTGTGACAGGAAATGTGATGTTCACTCAGTAGCCTTCCAAAAATACACCTCCCTCCTGGAATAACTCCTCTGAGTCCTGTCACGTTATCGATGGCGACTAACTACAAGAGTATTATTCCAACCCAAATCTACCCCGGTAACGGAAAGCAGCTGCACATGTCGGCTTACTTATTGCATGTGCCCCATTCTCCTCTCCGTTCACAGTGGCTTCTCCGTTCTTTGGTGTGTTCTGCTGGGAAACAGCAGTCGTTGTTGCTCCCACTGTTGCTGCCGTTGCTGCTGCCGCTGCTGCTGCACTGGCTTGTTGCTGAGCTAGTTTCTCTCTGAACGCTTGCTGCCGGGTCTGTACAACATCAGGCATCACCGCGTCTATCAGAGACAGTGATTCTATTGGCCTGCCGTCAAATACTGTACCATCCTGCAGGGAAAATGAGCAGCAGTAAAATTGCAGGTTCAGGATCTTCACTACAGACAAGGAATGCAAAGAGGTAACCCTAAAGAGAAACTAAACTAGCTTGTGTGAAGATACTGCACCCTGACTTAACCTATAGTGCCACACTTCTGTGGTCCATCTCTTTCTCACATCCACTATGGTGGTGTTCATGTTCAACTTAGAAATCTGTTCTGTGAACAGATAATTTATTGCAATTTTTTATAAGTCAGGTATAGAAGCTATTTACAGATGCAAAAAAATTATGTTATGAAAATCAAATTGTCTGAATGATGACAGAAAGTTTCTCTTTATTTTGTATTTTGAAATAATGAGTCATGGCTAAAACTGAGAAATAGACTTTGGTTGAATTGTTTCTCTTGCTGCATGAGCAGTGACATTTGAATGGAAGTGGTAGATGAATAATGAACCTCAGACAAAACAAGACGTATGCAGAAATTCAATGGTTTGTGATACTGCATTCACCAGTTCAGCACCACCAGTTGTAGCTGATTTTACAGGACTGCTGTACTATTATTCTTCCCTTTTTTGTTTTTGTTTTTTCAGTTTCATAGACAAATAGTTAGGACTTGCATGTAGATTTTCATTAAATAGGCTTCAGGGTTAACAATCAATTGAATTAACTTTTAAGGGTTATTTTTTAAGACTTAATACAGACTCAGGCCAACAACTGCTTTATCTACTTAACTTAGCCTCACTTTAACTTTCCCATTATCTTAAATATGGGGTAAAGGTTTTGTAGTCTCAATAAAATGCCATTTTTATGATCTCTTTCAAACTCCATTTAATTATTTGAAATAAACAAGACCCAGCAGTGAAAGTTTGGGGTTTTAGGAATATGAGTTAGAATATGGATAGATGAAGCATCTGGGAAACAGTATCATTTTTAATGGATAACAATAACTAATATGGAAAAATAGTAATTTGACTGACTAGTATGCTTCTGTTGGACTATTCATTGAATTATCCCTTACAATGACAATATTAAGATAATACATACTTCTTTCCTCATGGGGAAGATAAAAGAGGAAAGAATCATTAGAAAAGACAAATATAGGCACTCTTTCCCTCAACATTTTTAATGTAAATGTCTCTACACACATTTATTTGAATACTGGCTCAAATCCTTTTTACACAATGAAAAAAATGTTTGCCAATGGATTTTTGGCATCTTAAATTTTTAACTGTAAAACTGCTCACTAGAACATTTCCATGACTGTCTTTCCATGAGTCATAAACAATACTTCCATTTTATAAACATGAGTTTGGAGACCCATTGATTACACTTAAGTGACATGCAGAAACAGAAGCATATATGTAGCCACTATTGGGGACTGGACTTCAAAACAAATGACTTATTTTGCTGAAACGTGCTTAACAAGTATGTATTTGAACAGAATCAAACCACTATGAGAGCACCATAAAGGTTAACAGTGCCGACACACATATTTCTAGATCATTCTCCCAATTGAGGCCAATTCTGAATCCCCAAGGGGGATTCATAGGAGTAGATCCATACAGCTTTCATACAACCTGAACTTGTTGTTCATGGGTGGAAGTGTCTAACTCTGTAGATCCAATTTCAAGCATAGGGCAAAATGTTAAGTAGCAGCAAATTGAGACAGATTCCTAACAGTGGTTTGTTATTACAACTGCATCAAAGCGCAGCTTGGCATGAATGTCAAATGTCATTGTTCCAGTTAAAAAATAACATATACACAACCCTTAAACATGATATCAAGTCTTAAAAGGAAAACTATATGGAATGTTACTGATAAATCCAAATGAGTTTCCAAATCACACATTACAAACAAAAACTTTTCTCTTTTTTACATTCCTTTATTCTCACCCATGTTTTTCACATACTACATTCAGCTATAGAGGAAAAAGCAATAGGTTTTCATGGATTATTATTTATTACAGATCTCTGACAATTACAAACATCTATAGCAAATGTTTTGCAATGCAGCACTTGCTTATCTGTCCTGCTTCACTCCCCCTTGAAGCATCATGCTTTTAAGGTCAGCAGGGCAAAAATACTGGCTTTTCCTACATACTCCCTTTGTTTCCCCAAGCAGTTCAATATGAGAGCAGAGGCACTTTGCTGGCCGCTTACACAATCCATACAGACAACCAGTGGCCCAGCCAGGATTAAAATTTACCCACAATCCCTTCACCATGTACATGATGGGACGATGCTTGGTCTTTATACGGTCTGAGCCAAAGCCACCAAAATCAAAAAGAATCTCTCCAGTGACTTCTGTGGACTTTTGATCAGGCTTATCATGGCTTGCATGCAGTACTGGCTTCTAACAGAGACAAGGGCTGAAGTTTTAACCCACACTGCAGGCTTTTCCTGTTGAATCCTGCTGTGACCTTGAAAACACAACACTATAAACACACATACGTACATTTTCTTGTTTGCTGCAAGAATCTGTACACTTGTGATTTGTTGACTTTGTTAGTGGGAGCACGATAAAATCCATTTAAGCGATACAAAGAAGCCCTCAAACCCATGGCTGAAAATTGAAATATATATATATCCAGAGCTTTTCAGCACTCTGTTAAAGTGGGGCAAAATAGAGATGAGGAACAAAATGGAACCAAGCCAGCAGAAACTCAGGATTATTTGGGCTGTTAAGGTCAGCCCCCAAAGTGACACTGCGCGAGGTGGGGTGTGCTGGTGGCGGCGGGGGGACTTACTTCGTTGATGCTGATCTCAGCCTCCACATACTGGAGCCCCTTCTGGAGGATGGAGATGAGTGCGGCAGGTGGCACTAGTGTTCCATTGATGTTGGACTGGCTGATGTGGCTCTCGATACCGAACGTGAAGGCCGAGTGGGAGAAACCTGAAAGCAGGCAGAGGAAGCCATGACGCGAAAGCGAAACGCATCACTGACATGCACCTTCGCAATCTAAAAATAAGCTGGCTGCAAGACCTGCAAGACGCCAGAGCGTGAACGGAGGAAGGCAAGCTGGTTACAGGGAACCCAGAAGGTTAAAGGGAGCCATCCCAAGGGCTCCTCCACTGCTGCAGCCCTCCCCCTCCCCAGGCACATTCCATCCCAGGGAAGTCATACAGCAGTGGAAATGCACACGGGGAGGCATCACCAAAGAAATCTACTGCTAAAAAAAAAAAAAAAMAAAAAACCCACACAGGAAAAAATACGAATCACCCCAAGGGCAAGTCCAGTTAATAGTAAAAATGACTCAAATCTTCACTTTCCTTTCTACGGTTTAGTATCAGTGTTTTCTGAAGCCAAATACTTAAATCCCCATCAATGCACAAGTTGCATGAAACCAAAGCAGAGATGCAGCTCACACAGGCGTGCCATTCTCTCATTGAAGGGAAGAGATTTCAAATCCTCTGCTCACCACATTTATTGCTGAGTGTAATATGACATGCGGAGCATCGCCATTAAAACATGAAACAACAACAACAAAGGCCACTCCCATAAACCTATTTTCTGAAAGTGAACAGTAGCAGCCAACATAATTAATTGGAATGTGTCACACAGCAGATGACAAGCCAATTCATAGACCCTTCTTTTAATCATAAGTTTTTCTCTTCTCTATTTCATTTTTGTCATTGTCCTAGAAATAGCTGGTAATGAAGCCGACAGCATCCTAAATTGAAGATTTTTTGCGGATATATTTTAAAGAGAGAGATGTGTCTTAAATGCTGGGTGAAGCTGCTCTGAGCTGTTGCTTGATATCAAGGCAAGCACTGCAGACTGACTGTATGTACAGGCATACGCAGGAGGGGGAAGGGAGAACAGGATGTAGATATAACTGTAGGAACCCATTTATCACCACACTGTCTCCAGAGCATTAATCTAACATTAAAAGCCTTGGGGAAACCACCCATGCACTGTCTCAAACAGGAAGAGCCCTAGCAGTCTCCACCAACTAGACAAGAAAAAAAAAAAAGAAAAAAAAGAAAGCAGCTCTCAAATGAAAATACTTCCGTTAAATATAGCTATGCCTCTTCCCGTTGTCAACAGTAGTTTCATTTATAGCTTTGTCCGTTGAGGGATTTCCCCCATATCAATGCAATGTCCAATTGTGTGTGGGCTGTAGGACAGGATTTTGGGCTTATTCCACAACTTTAGGAGTAATGCTTTCTCACTCTCTCACTCAAATATTTTTAAGATTCTTTTTGCAAGTGGTTCAATTGCAAAGAACTCTCATGCAAGATTATAGATAAATAGATAGTAAAAACAATCTAAGAAACAGAACGCCTCGTATTTGAAAACTGAGGTATTCATTCCTCTGTGATTCTCTCCCCCTACACATTTTCTTTCACCAATGTTTTCTACTCTTCCTGATAATACCCTCTATCCTCTCCTATACCTGCCCTACTTACTCTTCCTGACTCTCCCCCAGTTTTTTAGGGTGCCACTCAAAAGCGTCTGGTCCAGCTATGAGCATAATTACAAAAGATTGCAAGGTATGAAAATAAAGCACAGGAAAAAACACCTGAAAAACTATGCAGTATCATTTATCTAGTCCCTGGTCCCTTCTTACCCTATCTTGCTCTTTATGTCCTGCTCTAGTTTATGAGCTGCCTCACCTCCTGCTGCATCCAAAACAGACTGTAAGATCTGCAGGGCAGTGTTTTTCCCTTGTTATTTGTTTTGTAGGATATTTAAGCACGTTATTGGGTTCCACAAAGAGAAAGAAAGCAAGCACTGAGCATATGCAGCCTGAGTCAGAGGTCCATGGCCTGATCACTCAACACTGAAATCTCTCTCTCTCTCTCTAAACATATGGCATGCAATCAGAATTACAGAATCAGATCCCCCTTAATTTCCATTTATGTGTAGTATAATCATAATTAATAATATTAACAATAATAATACCTTCTTGAAAAGGAATAGACTTTAAAATGTATGATGGATAAATCAGCCAATCTACTTTAAAATGGAGAGGAATCAGGTGATTAAGCTGTCATCCAGAAGCAGTGAAGTTCACTACTATAACAGGCAGCAGCTATTATGCTAGTTGGCAGCTCAGTATTTTGCAAAATAGTCCCGGATTCAATCAGAAGATGGATGGCATAAAAATGGCAACCAACAAACAACTATAAAGAAGGTGAGAAAATCATTACTGTGGATGTACAGTAGGTTTAGCTATGACTTTGTATTTGTCATTACTGTATTTGGTATCTTGCTGACTTTTTAGTTGGCTGCTGGCAAATTTCAAGTGATGGCTTTGCCAGATTAATGTCACATACAGCTAACCTCACTATCCTGTACTGAGTTGCCACATCCTCAAAGAGTAACACAGCTCACCTGACTGCATGTGAGCAAAGGACATTCTCAGCATAAAAACCCGGTTGTATTATTGTAATGAATATTTTTATTATACAGGTTCTCTCGATGCTAAGGAACCATTACAAAAGCACCTGTCAGATGACAAAACACAACACTCCCAGCTCCAGTGTCACGGAACAGCAATATTCACATGTCTCCAGCATTCAAGACAACTTTCCTAAAAACTTATCTGAAAAAATCCAAATGCTGAAAATCAACAGAGTGAAACTGTTCAAGTGGGTGCTGCTAGACACTGTGGTCCTCACCCCTCTTGGAAAAATCCTGACATACAAATGTAATTAAAGAAAAAGCAACTCAGGTAACCAATAGCTACTTATCTCCTGGTTTCTTACACAACTATAGCAATGTTTTTATAAGACCTATATGAAAATTTTAAAGATGACGCATACAATTAAGAAAATCCTGATTGAAGCTCTACCCACGTCAGGTTTCTGATAACACTGAAAAATCACTTGAGCTTTGCTTTTATAGTTACCAGATGTCATCAGTTTTCTCTGGGGTTCTGTGTGTGAGTGCACCGCATTACATAGCAAATGTGTAGCTCTTTACAGTTCAGTCTTACAAAAAGGTGATTTCTATTAAACAAAGGCAAGTTTTTTAAATGTTAGCTATTTAAATGCTTGTGTTACAAATGTTAACTTGGCTCTCCTTCTGAAGTTCATGAAACCACATTAGGGAACACAAAGCCAAGAAACCAGCACACCACCCCCTCCAGTGACTCTATGCAGGCTGTCAAGGCAGTTAGGGAGAGAGAGAACAGAGACAGAATGTGCTCTGCAAATGGGAATCTTAAAGACATGATGTGATAGAGATGATATGAAATTCCAATAGACCAAAGCTAGAAATGCTGTAATAGCAGTGAAAAAAAAAGAAAGAAAAAAGTTGCAAATCCATCTCCATATGCCTTATTTCCCATAAATCCTGTCATTTTAGTAATTGTAATAATAACTCTATAAAGCATTAATTTATATTCAGGTAGCATCAGTAAATGAAATCTTAATGTAGTAAATCCTCCAAAGACACATGAAATGAGACTATAAGCTTTTAAAGCTAAAGACATAAACACAAAGGGCTGACGGGGAAGACCATGGCCACACAATTAACTGGTTTTGCACCAGCGAACTGGACAGTCACTGCTGCAGTGACAAACCTGTGCATTTTTTTTGCCTGAAGTGCCATCTTCTGGCAGAATTAAAAGAATGGCTTCCAGGTTTTTCCTGACTCACTCTAGTGAAAAGATGAGAAACATAAACCATCAACTCTGTACAATGTGTAAATATTATTTATACAGTATTATACCTGAAAAAATATCCAAATCAACAGTGGATTAACTGCAGACTTCCAATGATGTTACCTTTAAACATGATCTATGAATTGTGGAATAGTTGGGTCTTGAAAGATTTTATAGAACATAAAATAGAGGACATAGAATGAATGCAGAGGAAACAACGTAAATGAATTCTCACCCCCCACTCCAGAAATTGTTATGCAAGTGTTTTGAGTTGAAAACTAAGAGAAATTCCTTGTTTAGAGATTCCCACACTTTTTTACCACTGACTGTGATAACAGGTCCCGGTTCTGTGCTGTATCATTTCCCACTTCGAGGTGTCTGTACATACTATCAGCAATACATATACAACCATTTGGGAATTCTTGCCCTAGGCAGTGCCAAAAATGCATATGTAGGGCTGTTTCACAAAACCTCACTGGTACATTTTGCTGTAACTGCAGAAATAGAGATGTCTGGGATTTTTCTTTTCCCTTGACTGCTCCTTTTTCAGTTAAAAATGGGCCTCCCTTAAAACAGTGTTTGTCATTGATTACAAAGTGACTAGTTTTTGTTTTAACAAGCATAATTTTGTTCTTTGTGTGCTCATTTGACCTGTGGGCTATGTAATTTTAATTGTCTGTAATAAACCTGGCTCATAGCACCAATGCATACCAAACATAGGCATAAGGAAAGAGAACTGCACTGCCACGTAGCCCTGAGAATTCCTTGCCGTCACCAGAGATGCGTCTCACCTGCTCGGAAGGTTAAGAATTGTTCCTTATAAGCACGCAAATGGGGTGCTGCTGAGTAACCCTGCGCAAGTTCATCTGGCGCTCGTAGATCCAACGACCTGCCATTCACTAAGTGCTCCTTCCACTTTCTGATTCCTTCAGCACTGTAAAAAGCAGTCTTGTTTAAACTGCACTCTTAAACAGTAACAGCTACAGCACCTTCTGCTGCAAATGTCCAGGTGAACAGAACTACACAAAAAGGACTCTGGTAGCAATGACTTCTGAAGTATAACAGTCTTAGCCAGTTACTCTGGAGTCCCTGGTTATCAATAGTTAAGCTATCTATTGAGTACTGCTTTAGTCTTCTATCTGTGAATTACCTGGAATTTGTTGTTTTTCTGGTAAATTTACTTAACAGCCTTTTCAAGCCGTTTATTAAAAAAAGATTTTGCCTCTAGGTTATTTGCAAACTATTCAGTTTAATTATTCATACTGCATGTGTCTTCACTGAAACATTTGTTACTGCTGAAGGAGACAGAGAATAAGGAATTATAAATGTCAAATTGTCTTTCCCACACATCTCAGGTATTTGTATGATGAGCAGCCTCTATCCAAAAACTGAGTGCAAGTAACAAACCATTCTTACAAATCTTTGTATCACTCATGTCAAGCATGGCCCTCTGTCCCCAAAAGAAGTAAATTTTGTATGGTGGTCTGTGTCATATCTTTTAATCACTAAACTAGCGATGCTGACAGAGAGAGACAGGGAAAGAGATAGAGAGAAGACATAAACTATCTGATGACCTCTTCTTTCTTTCTAATAATTTAACCATCTCTACGTGCAGTGTAAAATAATCAACGTTTCTTATTTATTTCATTGATTTCTCTGATACTGCATTGTCTTTATGTAATTTCCCAACAGTAGTTCTTCCAGTCTTCATCTCTGAAGTAACACACTGTTCTCTTAGAAAGTATTTGGTAGGTACAAGATAGGAAAATGACCAAGGTTGTACAAATGATTAAAAATTCTGGCTCAATAGAACCAACCTGCAACTGCTACAATGTGACCTGCTGGCAATCTCATTTTTTTGAGTGCATGATTGTCTGTTTTCTTAAGTAGTGCCTAGTATCTATTGCAACTTTTAGTGATGTAAAATTCATGCAAGAATGGAATGCATATAGGAGCTGACTAGAGTTGTACAGGCTGCAGGGGAAAAAAGATGGGCATCAGAGGGTGAAGTAAAGCCATTTTATAACCATAAATGGGTATATGTGCAAAACTCATGGGCGATTTAGCCCATCAAGTAGAAACATTCCACAGAATAACGAGGCAAAAGAAAATCACACGCAGGAGGACAAGACAGCTCCATGTTCTCCTGTCGGCAGCCTTACCATGCCACCAAACCCGGCACAATGGCTTGCAGAGCGTGCCAAGGAAACCAGACGCAACTAGCGGAAAAATGTCTTGCCCAGTTTGACATTCAGGTCTTAGGAGTGCCATCTAAGGAGGAAGCAAGGCAAGGCAGCATGGTGTAATGTGGTGATCTGAAATAAATCAGAGGCTTACCACTGCAGTTTAAAAAAGTTCCACTAAAGAGCAGTGAAACAGGCCTATTAACAAAATCATTTCCTCCAAGGACTAATGATGTACAAACAGCACAATTAGCACCAAACCAAGTCTTCTGAAGGTCTAGATTAACTAGCGTAGAGAAGCAAGAAACATGTATCATCAAGTCCGTATTTGAAAGTTCACATAAGAATGCAACTTCTGGCTGCAAAACCAGAAGCAAACAGTCTAACTTAGAACAACTGTATTTTCTTGATCCTGGGCCTAATACATGCTAGTTCCTGAAGTAAATTACATGTTTTGTTGCCCATTACCCAAGAGAATATAATGATGTTCTTCACTGTAGTTGACTGCAGTTGCCATTTTAAAATCTAGTATTTCTCCATCTGTATTATGCACTGTGAGCAAGAATTATGAACATAACATGGATTCCCGTCCTTGCTTCTCCTTAAATTTTTGTCTAAATGTAATTATGTAAACATAATTTTATTTTCACAGAACCCTAGTGTACATACACAGAGGTTTCACAAAGAGGACAGTGGTTTCCCTGAAATATGTTTGGTTGAAATTAATAAAAGTTTGGTGCCTAGAGCCAGTGATAATATTCTACAAACAGTTAAAAAAATAGGTGGGCAAAAATCCTAAACCACATCTTGTTTACTATTCACAGCAGACTGAGATTCTTCTCCAAGCTGAGCTTTTTCTTTCTCAGTAATATAACCTAGAGCGCCTCTCTGTTTTTGGCAGTGTCTGCTTATTTTTGAAGACTTACCTTCGCAATTATATAAAGGGCTTAATAAGGACACACATTAGCAATTTAAAATAAGAACTGCAGTTGAAATATATTTTTAGAAAAATCAGCTGAACAATAGGGCCTGTACATTTGTTTTAAGATTACGACTGCTGAACGATTAAAATTATTTCCAGAGCCCTGGGAAATGCATCCTGTATTACAAGCTCTTTCACAGTCCCTGGGAAGCATGAAGAAAGGATCCCTAACTGCAGCTTATGTTAGTTGCCAAAAATATAGTGTGCTTGTTACCCTAAATTTTGTAGAAGCAATTACTCACTAATATTAAATGTTACACCCTCTTTTCTTGGATATCTGACCTGTTCACCTTCTGCCAAGAATTCAGAGCAAATGTCTGCTACCCAAAATTATTTTATTATGTGCCAAAGAATGTTTTTGGCAGGTTTTTTTCTTTTTCATGCAGGAAAATATGTTGGAAAAGATTAACACAACTTGGAAATGATCTTTTGATGAGCAGTATTTGGCATTCATTGTTGAAGTCTTTCTGAGCACTGCAAATTAACAAAAAGAGAAATACGATAAAGACAGAAAACAGAACACGAGCAATGGAAAGAGGAACTTCAAAAAATTTTTTAAAAATAAGGTCTGAAATAATCCCCATTTTCACTCACTCTCTGTAAATTAGTCTGACAACTTGCAAATAAATGTCAACACAGAACTAGCACTTGAATTTAACCATGGGCAAGATTTAAAATAACTTACAAAGGCCACTGCAAGAGAAAGAAAAGTATTCTTTTCCTTCCAAGTTGATGGGATGTTATCATTTAGCCCTGTTCTTGGAATCAAACATCCAAACAGCAGATATGCATCATTTTAAGGATCACATTCAGATAAGAAAGACCGCAGATTTTTCCCTAAGCCATGTTTTTCTATCAGTTGTAGTGTAGATCTGCAAGCAGTGGCAATAGGACACCACTGCTGATGCTCAGTGGGCATAGAGAAACTTCACCACCAGGACGGTTTCTACCAATGGTCACTTCAAACAAGTGCTAGTACAGCTGTGCTGGTTAGGCAGCTGTGGAGGTGGGATTTATAACGGACATAGCTGTGCAGGCAGAAAGTCCCCAGCACTAAATGCCAACTTATTTGTAAAAAAAATGCAATGTTGCAGATACAGCTTCTTTCACCAGACCTGGAGAATCATAAGGAAAAGCAGTAAATTGACAAATGTGTACCACTTTTGCTGGTTTTACCAGCAAAGCCATACTGACCTACACATACTTTTCTTCCTCCCAATATTAATACTTCTATGATATCATAATACTGTATTTATGCAGGCTTTAAAAACAGGATGTTAAGTGATCAAAAACAAAATCAGAGAACCTATATTATGGAATAAACTTACAAAGGTATGATTGTTTATGCTCATATAACTTAAAATCACCATATTTGCTCAGTGTCTGAGATCCAACACTGTATGGCAACTTTCAGGCCAAAGAAAAATTAAAATAACCAAGTTTATAAAACTGTGAAGAGACCTAGAAGGAAATACCAAGGAAGCAGGGTTTTGAAAATGGCAAAAGAACAAGATACTCAGTGCATTTTTTTCCTTCACAGGAACTTACAAAATTCTTCACCAAGTATTGCTCTTCTTACATGGAATTTAAATTGCTGTTATTATGCAAGAGGGGTAAATGACACAGAGAAAGAAGTTTTCAAAAGGACCTCTTGAACTGCACCACAAAAAATTCAAAACAGTTCTTTACACATATGTCCGTAAAGTAGATATCAGGGCACAAAATTATAAGTCTATGCATACAAATGCATATAAAAATGGCCCTCATGTAGTTTACAACTTTCTTTTGAAAATATAACCAAAGTATGACAAAACGAATAACTTCTGTGGCTGTAATTTTTTTTTTTCTTCCTCATTGTGGAATTTGGATTTTGGAAAACTGACCATCAAATACTGTTAGTATGTATTCACTGTTCTTTGAAAAAAGTGCACAATGTGGTTTTGATTCACACATTGTTTCATAAGATATAGAGGTGCTGTCAGCTCAGAAACCTTAGAAGGCTTAGAAATTTGCTTAGCTTTAAAGGAGAATGGTAAAAGTATTTACATTTAACCTAATGGTTTCATCCTTCCCAAGATCTAACTCCAGACTTGGCTTTGATAACTTAAAAGAAAAATTGTTTAGGAACTTCAGCCCAATAAAGCTAGTGGCTTTGTAATGCTGACCCTGATTTTTTAAAAATATATTTAGTATTTGCAAAGAGCATAAAGATGATAACTAATGGAGTGAGAAATTGTGCGTAATAATACTGAGAAATAGATGTCTCTCTTCAGCAGTCATTCATCCCTGAACTAAGATGTATAAATTAAAACTCAGAGTCAGTCTCACTGTTTCTGGAACCGTTTAGTAACTTCTTCCCTAGCTAAAAGAGATGCAGAAAGTAGGGGAGGGATTAAACAAAAAAAGAGTAGCAGTTTATTAAAATGAATTATACCCTTTTTATAGCATACTCTTTTTCTTACTGCATACACATTATGCAGAGGGGTTTATATATATATTATGTTACATTATATGCAACATACATAACTACAGACAGTTTCTCATTAAATAGGAATTTTAATTCTGGGGTGACTTTTAGGAAACATTTTTATTTAAACCAAAATGGCTTTTGTCAAATTTCTTAAGCATTCTTATCCAAAGGAGTCACTACAACATATAACACACTATTAGAACAACATATAACACACTATTAGAACAGCACTGTGCCATTTATTTATTTCAAATAATCCATGAAATGTCACAAATGCTGGTTTTACATTCAACTGCCCATAAGCTTAAGTCATTTTATTTTAATTGAGTAGGCTGGCCCAAAAGAGGGTAAGACATCGTATAAATAAAGCTGTGTGCCCACAGACCAGATCTGGGCTAAATCATGACAATTAAAAACGGATTTTATATTGCCCCAAAGCCTAGTTGTCATACAGCTGAAAAGGTGAAAGAATTCCTGCCTTCAGTCTTAACACCAGTTTCTGAATAATATAGTTAGTACCTGTTTCATACTGTGTTTAGCTATATATATTCATCTATATATTCACATATAGTACTTTGAAATAATGGAAAAATACTGTTAAATATTGTCCCAGCACACCTGTAGTGGCCTTTCATTAGAGGATTTCAATATATTTTAGGAATATAACCTTCTACCATCTGTTGTGAGGTACCGTATATAGTACTACCCTCATTTTCAGACAGGAAAATTGATGTACAAAAAAGATTAAGGCCCTGGACTTTAAACACCCAGTTTTCACATATTTCCTTAAATGGTGTATTATTTTATTTAATCAGTAATACCTGTCCAGCACCCAGTAATACCCAGCACAAAAGTACTTGTGCAAATAGAAGCTAAACAAATACACAAGCATATTTGTTTCAGTGCCAATGAGTTTAGTCTATGAACTACAGAGTTACTCCTTACCATGGGCAGAGCATATGTGGCCCAGGAGCCACCGATAACACATATGTACACAAAAATAATGCAGCCACAGATAGTTATCAGAATAACACCAAAATGTGTGTTTTATCTTTGACCAGGAGAATGTCACTTCAAGGATGTATTTTTCCCTCAGCAAGTAAAAGGTCTCCTATCCTTACTGTTACAGTATAGTTTTGTACACAGTTTCAGGAGCATTCCAGCAACTATCAGGTTTAAAAGCACCTTTATGTACAGGTCCTTTAAAACACCTTTGAAGCTTCCCTGTGTTGAGCAAGAGGCTGGACTAGCTGAACACGAGGCAGCAATGCGCCCTTGCAGCAAGGAAGGCCAGTGGCAGCGTGGGCTGCATTAGGCAGAGCGTTGCCAGCAGGTGGAGGGAGGGGATCCTTCCCCTCTGTGCTGTGTCCAGGTCTGGGCTCCCCAGTACAAGAGAGACATGGAGCTAATGGAGCAAGTCCAGCAACTTGCAGGGTCACAAAGGTGATTAAGGGACTGGAGTGCCTGACCTATGAGGAGAGGCTGAGAGAGCTGGGACTCTTCAGCCTGGAGAAGAGAAGGCTCGGGGGCATCTGATCAACGTGTATAAACATCTGATGTGGGGGGAGTACAGGAGCCAGAGGCAGACTCTTCTCAGTGGTGCTCAGTGACAAGACAAAGGGCAATAGACACATATTGAAATACACAAAATTCTATTTAAACATAAGAAAAAACTTTTTTCCTGTGAGGGTAACTGAACACTGGCACAGGTTGCCCAAGGAGGTTGTGGAGTCTCCATCCTTGGAGATATTCAAAACCCGACTGGACACAGCCCTTAACAACCTGCTCTAGCCGATACTGCTTTGAGCAGGGAGGTAGGACGACAGACCTCCAGAGGTGCCTTCCAACCTCATTCATTCCGTGATTCTGTGACTTCCTGAGATACCCTCCAATCTGAACGATACTATGATCCTAATGAGCCAAATTGGAAAAAAAAAAGGAAGAAAAAACAAAAGAAAAATCATTATCCACAGACTCCATTACCAGTACACACTATTATTTTTACTGCCACACTGGACAAGTGCCTTTATTGACAAGAGCCTCATTCTTCTCATGAATTATTCTTCAAGGTGTATATTTTAATAATTTAAGCAAAACCCATGCGCTGTATATTCCCTTTCTACCTAGCGGCAGCCTTCCTACTATGCCAAGGAAGCAGTAAGCTTTGAAGTAAATTTAGCAGACCTGTATATGCCAGTATTTTCTGCTATGCTTTATCTGAATTATTTTGAACATGCACTTTTCACATCTGTGACTCAAGAACTCTGTGCCATACACAATTATTCAAAATACTCTAAACAAGTACCTCATACGTAGAAAAATATGGACTTTGGACAAGAATTACATAGGCCTGTATAAATAAGACAGTTGCGTAAGGCACAAATTTAATAGAACAGAATATTAATCTTCAGCCATTTCCTATTGCCTGAGAACTTACCTGTGGAAATTGTGATACTTTGTTTACCTTTTGTATGAAACTTCATTAAAAATTATGAGAATGATTCATGAAGAAGATATTTTCCTTCAAAATTTTTTGGTTCCTTCTCAAGAAATTGTAGAGGACATTGGGAAAAGTGGAATTTAGTAATATTCAAAATATTAGTATCTGGTTGGACAACAGCACAGTGATGAAATCCCTGAAGCTTTAGAACATCCATATCCCTTACAACGTCCACAGGCAGAATGACAGTAAGATCCACTAGACAGGAAAGGTCCTTGCTTGCACATGCTAACTCTACAAAGAATTTTGTGCCATGATTTGCAGAAACACTTCATGCTGTGTAACTGTGCCCTTGAGCCTATGCTTAAAACAAGAGAGAAAATCTTATCTTTTAAGAAAACAAGGAAAAACTGTCAAACATGAACCAAACATAGACCAATGCACTGCTGTCATTCTGAATCTACGGAGTGAAAACAACAATATATTATTAGCTGCCTTAACTTGTATGGTTGGGAAGAAACAAATGACAATTCTGAAGCGTAATGGTAAATTGTCCCAAGTCAGCAGCTAAAAATTTCATTGAAAATCTCGTCTAGCAAAAGCATGCAGCTAATGTTTTTATTACGCCATTGCCTTGGAGATGGCATTGATTGTACACTGAGGAATAGTTTATCAACTGTATGTCATAAAATACGGAAAAATTCAACCTGAACAGTGAAAGCTGAGAGTGAAAATGGAAACTGTTGTGCAACATTAACTATAACAAGTCATTGCCAGACATCCACTACAATAAATGTCCTGCTAGAGAGCAGCACAAGCAATAGATAGATGGGAAGTTGATTTTCAGATAAGGATTCCATACCATGAAATACATGCAAATGCTAGAAGAGGAACACAAATCAATCAATACATCAAAAACTTTAAATTTGAAAAAGCTTTAATAATTGAATTGACAAGTTGGGCCAGATAAGTAAGGTAACTTACTGTAGCATGTGGACCTAATATAGGATTTGTTACACACAACAGATGGCAGCACACTCTGGATTAAAAGGTATGTGAAAGATTTGATTTCCCCCGATTTTGTCTTTTTTTTTCCTTCCCCCTTTTCAATTCTCTTTGGAATTCTTACTGCATACTGGTAACTTGTTCTGATTTTCACTCCAAAAGAGAAATAATTGCCTAATTCTGTTTTGAGCAGACAAACCAGAACGGCAAAACTCTGTATTTTGAATTTTATATGATTTTGGTAGAAACACAGTTTTTCACTCTGAAGAAAACCAATAGAAGGAATATGTTGGCAGTAAAGACTGCTGCTGGCAAAAGTATGTTGATCAGGATTTGAAGATGTGCAATCCTGATCCAACATTATTTGGATGGTAGATCTATACTTTTTTTCACATAGCTTGTTTCATCTGTGTCAACGCACTGGCTTTGTTGGTATAACCATATCCACCATAGGAGTGTTTTGTGTGCTCATATTTCTGCACTGGTAGAACATTCGTAGTACATATATAATCCAAGTCTATTTTATTAACTAAGTCCAACATTTTCACTTAAACATAGTCTCTGAACCAAGACACCTACAAATAAATATAATTTAATTTATAAAAGTTTGACTCCTGGGATGAAAAAAGTTTGGAAGTGCTTGGCAATTTTAAGAACTGGACTATTTTAAGTTGTGTGACAAAAGCTCATATTCAAAAGGGACTAAGCTGAATATTGCAGGACTTGGCTTTTGGATAGGAAGCAACAATCTTAAACTGAAATTAAACATCCACCTTCTTTATACCTCAGGAATGGGAGGTGTTCATGACTCTACAGTGGAAGTGAAAACACCTAGCAAACTGAGTGGTGGAATTCCTACGCCCACAGAGCTTAAATGAAAATTATGCCTGATGCACTGCATTTTTTGACAAAAGATCAGCCCTGAGACAGCATCTATGTGAGGAGGCAATTCTTTCTTTATTTTTATATGGCTAATTAGAGCATAAACTTGTCCAAGTCCTGTGTTGCAGTGGAGGGATTTGAGTGCACCACCTAACACTGAGAGGTTGTCCCCATCACAAAGCTAGAAGCAGGGCTGGACCAGGCACCTTCTCCAGCCCCATGTTGACCTGGGCCCTTGGGCAGCAGAACTCACAGGAGGCAACAGCCCGAGCAAGGGCAAGCAAGGCAGCAGGGCACTCGAAGCAGACAGTCTCCCTGGCTATATTTTGTTTTATTAAACCGTACAGCCTTTATCCAGACTATATCCACAGTCTGAATCTAGATCAGTTTGTGTAACTAATATATTGCCACGGTTTACCATTTCAATTTCCGTTTCATCTGCAAATGTACTCAGGAATCATTTTGTATTTCCTTCCAGGTAACTGATAAAGCTATTGAGCAGTAACAGGCCAAGAACAGATTCCTGTGAGTTCCCACTGGAAACAAGCTTTGAGATGAATATTCCCCATCTCCATTCACTTTTCAAGATTCTCTTGCTAACCAGTTTTTAATCCATTTGACCACTCTGGCTATACTCATTTTACATACTGTTAATTTGTTTGTTTTCAACCACAGTGTCAACAAGACTAAGTAAATGTCATCTAATAGTCTAAGGGTATTACTATTATCCTTGTCAACTTAACTTGTAATCTCAGAAAAAGCAGTATCAAGTTTGCTCAACAAGCCTATTATCCACAAAAGCTCGCTGGCTGGCTGGTATTAGCTATGTTGTCATCTCTTAATTTTTTGTTGGAGGTATCTAGTTTCAACCTTGCAATGGTTTCGCTTGACCTACAGTTACCTGGATCATCTTATTTAACCTTTAAAAAATTCTGGCACAACATTTGTTTTTTCCAGTTCACTGGAACTCCCCTTGGTATGCCAAGATTTGTTAAAAAGCAACAATAATGGTTTAGACATTTCAACTCTCTTAATACTCTCCAGTGCAACTTTTCTGGTCTGAGAGAGAATTAAGGAGGAAAATATAATTATTGAATTTCACTTCTAATTTCAATTTTAGAAGACTTGAACTTCCAGTAGAATAACCTGCAAGCATTTTCATACTGAAATGCAAAGCACTCATTAGTATCTTTGCTATGGTAATGTTTCAAATAATCTCAAGTGTTTCTGTGCCTTACAGCTGCAAAATACTTGAAATGTCATAGGGATAGGTTGCTTTTTACACAGTTGTTTTATCATACATATTTCCTTTTGTTGTTTCTCTCTTCCTCCCACCTTTTCCCTGTAGTTTATGGGTAAAGCCTGGAATTTTTATAGAAGATTAAAGAAAGACAACTGAAAAGGAAAACAGAACATGTGGCGGGTTTTGTAAACAATTTTTATGGCCATGCTCGATACAATTTTTAGAAGCTTTGGGTTCAGCTAATGTTAATATACAATCAATCTAACAATCCCTGTTTTCAGTAAACTCCTTAAACTGTAAGGGTTTGAACTTAAATTTAATTTAAAATAAACACTAGTCCTCTAAATTTGGCATACATTATTTTTGAAGCTGTTGATTAAACACCTTTCATTTGCCGTCTTGTCTTATGGTATTTATATTAGTAGGTGGAAAGGCAAGATGCTGTATAATAATTTCTGTCTTGTTATCTTACCTTATCTGAAAATACAGATATAACAATCTCTCTAGAAAAACAGTGAGAGTATGGAAGAAGATCAAACTAAGTGTAAGATGCTTTTTAAAGAGATTGGTGAATTCAACATTGCTTATAGTTCTCATGTGCTGAACGGAATTACTTGCCAACTGTCAGGTACAGCTACTAAACCAGTACCTAGTATCTAGGTTTTAATATGTTCAGTTTGAAGCATTTTGAATATTTCTTCACATATTTAACCCCAATTTCTCCTCTCTTCACTTATCAGCTTATATAGGGCTAAAATATGGCAAAAACAGAGGCATATTTGTGAATGTCTTTAGGTCTGAGTGGATTAAGTAAGAAAAACATTTGGTGCTTTATTTAAGAAAATAAGAGCAGTACAACTTGCAATTTAAATGAAAATTTGTGTGTGAAGTTCTTCCTAAAGTGGCAAAAAAAATTCTTTGCCTGTGGGGGAGGGGGTTACATAAAAGAACTTTTCCTGACATTTGGCTGATAGCACTGTTCTTGACTGACTTTGTAAAGCCCCCTTCTGAATCACTACACAACACTAATTTACCCTATTGATGTATTAAAAGGAATATAAAAGACAGCTTTCTTTGTTTTTCTTTTTTCTCATCAGAAAAAGTTACTGTATTAATATACTGTTATGTAGAATCTCTTACAATACAAATATAACAATGTAAAACAATTTCAGGATTCTTGAGGCTCTGATTATGTCCATCTGTGCATCGCTTTCATGTTCAAAAGCCTTTTCCAGTGCAGTACCCCATAGTTTATTTTTAAAAACAAACAACTTCTGTACAAAATTTTATTTTTCTTAGTTCCTATCTTTCCTTCATCAGATTGCATGCAAGAGCCAGACCATTTTTTGATAAGCTTTGTTATTAGAGAGAAGAATATAACCTGAGAAAACAGCTACTAACACAGGCCAGCACTGTGCTCTCAAAGAAATGTTTTAAAAGACCAAATCCTGAAAAACTATAATAAATCTTCCTTTGAAGTTCAGTGCAAATTCCTTGCATACGGATTTGGGCTCCTGGGATTGAAATAGCCTTGGAAGGGGAAGAAACAAATCAAAACAATATATCTAAGGAGCCCATATCCATGGCTCATTAGTCCAACAGAAGCAGGCTGACCCAGTATCATCTACCTGCTGGATTTCTGGTCCTCTGTTCAAGACATCTCCCATGTCTGGAGGGCTAATTCTGAAGCTGGCTTAAATAAGAGGCGTACCTTTCACAAAAATCCATGCCTTTGTCTTCCAGAATGTGAAACACACAGATTTTTAGCCAATTCTACTTTCATCAACCCAGGGCAGAGAGCCAATCTTAGGTACACTGGGTTTTGGACTATAAATCTTTTGGCAACGTTTCTGACCCCCTCTCACTTCTACATTAACAAAGCATTTTCCATTAGTGAACAGAACTTCTACTACTTGCAGTCAGAAAGTGGATTCAAGACTTGGAAAACAAAGCATACTCTAAATTTTACATTTCAATTTTAATATTTTTTTGAAGAAAAGATGAAACTTTACTTCTAAAAGGAAAGACCCTCTAAAAGACATTCTTGCTTTGGGGATGAAAACAGCAGTGGAAGAGATAGTAAGACAGAGCTACATTGACACCAAAAAGAGATGTCACTTGCACAGTTTACATACATATTACCTTGATTAAATTCTAAAACATCAGATATTTGCACCCAATATTCCATTTAGGAGCTCAACTTCATACAGCCAATGTAAAATGTATTTGGAGAAAATCCTTCTTTACTTAGTAAGTACCTGACAGAAATATTTCAAGTAGCTAAGAGATACAGAATCAATGTGCTTGTGTCAGTGCTGCCAAAAAAAACTTTGGCTGAGATGATACAACTCTACAAAAACTTTTGTTAACATAATGTTATTTTCTTGCTTTGCCTAACTGCAATGTTTACTTTGTACCTGTGTTGTGTTTGCACTTTTATTATGTTGAAGACTATGATTTCAAAGAAACATGGGTTTGTGCAAGAAACATTTAGTCTGTATATATCACTCTCAATCACTCAATACAACATTCCTAAAGCAACGCCATGCAAAAAGCCAGCTTCCCCCATTTCATCTATGACCTAGAGTTGTGATGAAAGACAGGCAATTTACCCGATTCCTGGAGATAGCGATACACCAAGAAATTCACTTCGTCACTGGTTATGCTCATCTTAGCCCAACCTCAATATGATGAGGTTTACGAGAAGTATGATCCACGCTCTGTTCAAAGGGAAAGAAAAGAACAGTTTTTGTTTTATCTTGCTTCATTATTACTTTTTTTATCAAAATAGAGGTGGGAGTTGTTAAGGTATTTAAAGGTCTCATATATTCATATTTATCAGAGCTGTTATGTCCCTATGTGTAGCACCCAATAAATATTGTGAATCAAGTACTCAAGCTATCCTATACCTTTTATTATTATTAAAGAGTAATACTTCATATATAGAGAGTCAGAGGGAGAGAGAACATTTTAAATCTTGAAAGCCCTTTCAAATGTTAAGTCTTTTGCTTATGTGGCTTTATTACAGGTTCTTTGGACACTACTCTTTACTGCCTGAATATTTTCTAATCAGAACTGCTGGCAATTACAGTCACATGTAGTATACCAAATCACAATTTTTTCTATCCCCAAACTTGTAATCTAGTCTTCTGTCCAGTAGTTCATCCACTTAAAAGACAGACTTTTCCCTTATATGTTATGCAGAGAACTTAAATAAAGTTCCCATAAACTAGAAACAAATCTAAATTTAAGATGAAATTACAAATTTTATTACAGGGGTGTATGTGTGTGAAATAATGCAATATACCTTGTGCCAACAAGGAATACAAATATCCTGGCATTATAAAAAGTTAAATGTTATAATGTCTTTGGTGATTAATGATGAGCAAGAATTAAACTTCAATTATTCACTTATGTAATCATAACCTTTAGGATGACAGTTTTACATTACTATTTTGGGCATATACTGTGACAATACACAACACACTGTATTTTAGATGATAAACTTCCTCGGAACATTTTCCATTAAATCTTGATGACAATTCATTTCCTTTTTGGGAATTTAATTCAAGTAGTTTGGTTTTAAAGGACGTAAGTATTTTTCAGACATAAACTTTACATCTTTGTCAGCCGCAACATATCTATAACTAATCATGTAAAGATTTGGACATAGAAGCGTACACTACAATCTTGTTGTGTATTATAAATGAAACATCGTAGGAGTGTGCTATTTGTTTCAATTTTCCGTATGTCTCTTCTTGGCAGGCAGAAAGGTCTTTGTTCATTGAAAACCTCTTCAGTAATTCCTGTTGCCTAAACTAGCACCTGCTACTGCAGGCAACGCTGATCGACTACAAGTTTCCCCTGCTGATGATTTAAACCAGTAGGTCACTCATGACTGTAACAGATGTCTCAGCATATTTATGTAAATGGATGTCTTTCGAACCCTGTTATGCCTTTTATTCTCCTGTACTGCCATATTTCATCAATGGCTTAGATGCTGTTTTTCCATAGCAACCCATACCTTCCTAATTTGGGAGTCATCTTTGTCAAGTATTCTAGTCTGTATTATTATAGTTTGCACTTCATGGAAAACAAGAAGACAGAAAATATTGAAAATCTTGCAGTCTCAGTAGGGAAAATCTCCTCTACTTTGGAAAAACCATCACCCTTCTGTTGAGGTGCTGGACAAGGACAACATCAGCAGCATTCAACATCCAGTTCTGTCACAAATACCATGCAAGTCCCTGGAAAGTCTTTCAGTCTCTTTTCTATTTCTCATCTGTAAAATGGGCTGAAATTTCTCTACTACAGAATCAGGAGATTGAAAGCACTGACATCTCTAAGGGGTTCAGTTACTAAGGTGGTAGTTGGCTTGGATATGGGATAAGTCTACCTTTTAAACTAAAGCCACCTTGCAACTGGAAGGACAACTGTGCCAAGTCAAAGAAACGAGGCTAACAGAGTACACCTATAGACATGAAGAGCACGCAGGGGAAGGACACTGAAAGAACAGAGAAAGCAGTGCCCGTGGCTGCGGGGGAGACTGGCTGAGCCCCACAGCCGGGCAGCAGAGCGGACGCCAGTGCCGGTTGCGCTCCTTCCACCCCTCGCCCAGCTCTGGTCGCTCCCGGACAGCGTTCTGCATTCACAGCAGGGCTAAGGCATCGCTGGGGGAATCTGTCCCCAACATGGAAAAGTTGTTTGCACAGCATTTCAGATTTAACAATGAGAATGTACTGGAAGGACAGCACTTCTTAGAAAACCCAATAAAGAAACTCCTTAAAAAGGGCTAACTTTTAAATGTAACTTTATACATACCTCTTCCAGGTAAACAGACTTGTTTCTGAATAATTAATAATTCACTGTGCCTCTTTTTGCATAATCATCACCAAACAATGAAGAACAAAAAAGACATTCATGGCAACAGTTATGGCCATTTTTATCCCCATCTGTTTGAGTACTTAAAATATATTCTTAACATTACTGCAGTCATGATAACAACAAATCAAGAAACTTTGACAGCTACAGGTTTAAAAAATACCCAACATAATTTTTTAAAAAATATTTTCAAAATAGCAGTTTCAGTATTTGGTGGTAGGAAAGTTGGTAAAGTTGAAACCTCTTACAAAAGTTCAGTTTCAGCAATGACGTACTGTGTGGTAAAATGAACCTTGTTAATAAAAAATTATCATGAACCTACAAATGCAATTCTTGGATGCATCCTGCTAATTTAAGACATGAATTTAAGACAAGTTTGCTGACGATACAAAACTGGGAGGAGTGGCTGATACGCCAGAGGGCTGTGCTGCCATTCAAAGAGACTTGGACAGGCTGGAGAGGTGGGCAGAGAGGAACCTCATGAAGTTCAACAAAGGCAAGTGCAGGGTCCTGCACCTGGGGAGGAATAACCCCAGTCACCAGTACAGGTTGGGGGTTGACCTGCTGGAGAGCAGCTCTGCGGAGAAGGACCTGGGAGTGCTGGTGGACACCAAGTTAAGCATGAGGCAGCAATGTGCCCTTGTGGCCAAGAAGGCCAATGGTATCCTGGGGTGCATCAGGAAGAGCATTGCCAGCAGGTCGAGGGAGGTGATTCTCCCCCTCTACTCAGCCCTGGTGAGGCTCCATCTGGAGTACTGCGAGAAGAGAAGGCTGAGAGGAGATCTTATCAACATGTACAAGTATCTGAAGGGAGGGTGTCGAGAGGATGGGACCAGACTCTTTTCAGTGGTGCCGAGCGACAGGACGCGAGGCAACGGGCACAAACTGAAACACAGACACTTCCATCTGAACATGAGGAAAAACTTTTTCACTGTGAGGGTGACAGAGCACTGGAACAGGTTGCCCCGAGAGGTGGTGGAGTCTCCTTCTCTGGAGATATTCAAAACGCGCCTGGATGCAATCCTGTGCAATGGGCTCTAGGTGACCCTGCTTGAGCAGGGGGGTTGGACTAGATGATCTCCAGAGGTCCCTTCCAACCTCAGCCATTCTGTGATTCTGTAATGTGGTATTTCCCATATACAGAGCGTTGCTTTGGGAAGGGGGAGGGAAAGAAGGAGTGCCTTTTTTTGTTTGTTTTTCTAAAGAAGACTTCTCTTAAAAGATTTAAAACCAGAGAAAATCAGCCTGACTGCAAAATAAATAGTTTGACAGCCACAGAAAAACCTTCAGAGCAACTACCTTTGTATCAAAATCCCAAACACACCGAGGAGCTGAATTTACAGTGTATTTTCCCTGAAGTCAGTGAACAGGAATTACTTTGACATATGCGTCGGATCATATTTTTATACACATTGTTACCATGCCATAAATAACCAGATGATCCCCACTCATACATTTAAGGTTCCTTCCCTCCCACAGATGCCACTGCAGCAATCAGATACACAACCGTAAAGCTTTTAACCATCCACAATGATCTAGAGATCTTGGCTTTGACCCAGAGAAATCTATTCATTACAGATTTGGCTGAGCAACGAAAGACCATGCTCGATTTCATTAACAATCTTTTCGATTTCCTTCTTCCGGACAGATAAACAGCCCAAATGAAGCAGACTACAGAAAACATGGTGGAAAGGAGAGAAACATACTTATCTCTTGTGTATCTCTAAGTCTGATTCACAAGGAACACACAAGCCTCCCCCTCAATATTTCTAATGTAAAAATGTAAACTTCTGTAGAAGGCTCCAAAAACCTTTAGTTATCACTGTGATATAATTATTTCTGCTGACAGTCTCCTTTTGTTACTGAAGACTAGTATTAGCTAAATTAATACTTTTTTTTTTTAATTAAGGGGTAGTTTAGAGACAATACTGATGTGCTTTTGGAGACATTTCACACTTAAACCAGCAGTAACATCTGAATTCTTCACAACCTCGAGCAGATTTATAGAAAGCATTCAAACACATGTTCCAGCTTTCTTTATTGGAAACTTTTTTTCCTGCACCCAGTTACACATAATAGAAAGTTCTACTTGCTTCAACTTTGACTTAATAATTTGGGCTATGATCCTGCAGATATTTAGGAATGTTTGAACCTGTGAGCAGAGCCTACTCAGGCTACTGATTTCCCAAAGTATTGTGGACCCCAAACATCCAAAACCACTCAGTGGATGGGTTCTTAAGATCCCGCAAAGATCATGCAAAATTAAATTTAACTGTTATTTTAAATATATACTCAACTCTCTGTTCTGTAGGTATAGGCTTGCAGATATGCTTCACATGCAGAGGTAGAAAGCTGGGTTATTAGCTCTGATATACTCTCGCTGTTTCTGCTTCTAGGGCTGCTTGGCTTTTGCTGAACTAACTCATTCAGTTGGATGAGCTGGATGCCGGCTCCAGCAAAGCTACCTCTGCAGTACGCTCCCCTGTGCTTTGGGTAACCAGGGAAGATTATTTCCTTGAGTACAGCACTGGGCTTGATTTGGCTCCATACACTGACATATTGCTGTTCTCAAATTCAACCTTTCTGGAGCACTGGGGATCTTGTTAATGGGCCATCCAAGTGACTCTGGAGAAGGCAGCCTAGGGTATAGCTAGGCTTCTGCACAGCCCTAGCCAGGTCAGTCAAGACTAGTTTATTTGCATCACACTCCCTATTCACATAGCGTGATTGCTTTTCCTGGCACTGTCTTAACACAAATAAGGGAGATCTGATTGAAGAATCAAAGGAAAATCACTTTTTAAACTCTGGAATAGCATCAAAAGACCCAGCTCCTCTCCCTCTCTTCTAAATCATACTCACAGGGTCCTCCATGGCTACAGCAGAGGCTACCTCAGGAAAGGAGTTTACATTTGCTACTTGAAGTAGCATTGCCATCCACAGGGAGTGGGAGTCACCAGGCAATCTTCCCTTCAGGAAGACGGAAACAGGCTAGACATTTAGAGAAAACACCTAAACAGAGGCTTCCTATTTCTACTTCCGGCTCTCCTGACAGTAAGCCTGGTCCTCATATTACCTCCTGAAAAAAAATCTGCAAGCTCCAGTCTGCTTTAACTGAATACTGAGCAGCCTTCAGCTTTTTGGAGGATGCTTTTTTTGTCATTACTGTTAAACAAACAAATAAAAACCAACTTTCTTTTATCTCCTGGATGGGCTGTACTATTTACCTACTTATTTGACAAGTTTAGGTTGAAATGTCTTTTCCCAAGAAAAGTTTTAATGACAACCAGAAAAAAGAAGGAAACAAAGGGAGAAATATGTTTTTTCTTTGAAAAGAAAACAGGCAAAAATAAGAGGGTTCATAAAAATGAAAACATTTCAGAAAGTTCAAATATTTAATGTTTCCAAATCAATGCACTGCTGCATGGGAACCGGAGTTGATGTACTCATGCTCTTTTTCTCTTGTCCACGATGGCTCCATGCATGTAGGGTCTCCCCATCGTATAGAAGAAAATGTGAAGATGAGATGAGCTGAACTATTTCTTTAGGAAGGCATTGTAACAGCATAGCCAAATCAGTATATTACTGTTTTCCATGAGCTCTATAGTTCAATGTGAAACAACACTTCCCAAAGTCAGAAAACACTTCTCACAAAAGGAGTTGCTTTGTCAACCTCACTATTTTCTGTTGAAAAATAATTTCAGCAGAAACTTTCAAAGAGCCCTACACTTCCGTATTTCAAGGCTGTGTCTTACCATAGAGTCAGAACACAGTCATGAATCAGCAGCTTCTCCCCAGAGGCTAAGAAGTTCTATGTGGCCCACACCACCGCATTCTTCAGGCTTGTCTTTTATTTCAGCTGTCTCTTCTGGAGGAGGAAATTCAATGTTTCCCAAAATGCCAAAACAGAACTTTTAGACAGGAGAAGAGCATGCTTGGCCCCTTCTCCCCTTGGAGTCTCTGCTGCCATTTCTAGAAGCTGCAGCATAAAACATCTTTTCATTGAAAGCACCCTGACAAGGGAATGACCGAACTACATTCCTGTTGATTACAAGGTACACAGCATGCAAGGTGATTCTTCCCAAACTCCACCAACGCGAGTTACCAAAATAACAGACAGCCCTGTTCAAAACACAGCTTGGGCATTCATGCCTTCTAGAGGCCTCCTTTGTGAGGCTTGAACTTGACACCTTCTTGCTTAAGGAAAACAACCCCCAAAATATAAACAGTTGCCCCTTCTAGAGGTCATCCACTTAAGACTCCAAATCAAAATGCTACTCACAGTAAGCTGTGCACTATGTTTCCCTGGCCTTTCTTCATGGGGAGTTAAACAGTTAACTACCGTCATTCGCTAAATGATCATCACAGGTCATCTGAGTGGCAAAAACGAGGCAATTCAAACCTCTCAGAGATATTGTACTAGGTTCTTGACAGGTGCTCACTGATGTCTTTACTTGCCTTACACCGTGTTAATATTTTTGAGGTTTTCTTCACCAAGCTAACATTAAACTTGCTTTTTGTTTTGAAATAAAAGTTGAGATTTTGAAGAACAGGATAATCTCCTCAGAGAAGGGTCAATGTTAGTGCTCTGTACTACCATGTGCTGTCTCACTTAGAGCTCTGTCACTGACATTTATAGCAGCTCAATAAGGACAGAGACCTCAAAGAGAAAAGGCAACAGGCTTGTCAGAAAACCTGAACAGCCAAATGTTCAGGCTGATTCTTTTTATTTTTTTCTTTCTTTTTTTTTTTTGAAGTCTAACAATATTTATTTACACTGACCTTCTGATCATTTTAAAAACACCACAAAAAAACAAAGCAAACCCCAGAAGCTTCAGCTCATCATCAGTCTCACTGCTGGCTAAAGACCACATTCTTATGAAAAGAAGTAACAACTGCATTTCTATCTGAGGTCTTCAGCAAAAACTGTACAGATACAAACAAGCTCTAATTCTGATACCAGCATGTTAGGATATCTCATACAATTAATCAGTGAATTCAACCATATCAGAGTTCAGAATCTGGTGCCAATTGAAGAAAGAGGAGGTAGAAGGAATGTGAATTATATACATGTGGTGATGATTAATGAACTTGCAATTCTGCCTTGAAGAGGTCACTCTTGACAAATCAAATGCTGTGTGGGCAAATCTGACAAAATGGGATTCTCATCTAAATAAAAGGGTCCATCAAAATAAAACAAAAACTGAGTTCAGGAAGAAGGTCAGTGAAATACTGATAAAGATGTGCTTTGAACAAATGAATCTCTCTTTATTTTTTTTTTTAAGAAAAAGGATAACTGTGCCTATTGTATTTATTCTTTTAAAGAAATCCGCAATTAATCATCAAAATGCTTGTCCAGTTCTGGAAAAAAATGTAAATAAAACCAAAAACATCCAGTATTATGTCAAAACTAAAAAATTCAAACCTAATTAAAAAATATTAGTAAAAAATAGCTTGGCCTATTAAACACTTGGGTGAACATCACTTCAAAATGTTTATTTTTATTTCAGCATCAGTATTACATTAAAAAAAAACCCTATAAATTACATTTCAAACTGAAAAGCCATTTGGAACCAAATCCAGAACTATTTATTCAGAAAATGGCAACAAGGTATATTCTAGCATTTTCTAAGTGCTTTTCAAACATTTTTCAATTAACCAACAATTTCCAGCACAAAATAAGTAATTATCAGCATAGGACCAGCCTTTTATCACCAAATTCCCTGAAATCTAGTTGCTATATCAAAAGACGCAAAACTGTATATCAAATCTTTCATACTTATAATCTCTTAGCTTGATCAGGTTATTTTTCCGTTCTTAGCTGGTTTACTTACATCAGCCTCCAGCATTTCAGTTCTAAAAGTTCAAATGGATCTTTTCCAGCTCCCTTTGCTGTAGAGTGAAATAGGTTTTCCTATATTGTTCTTTCCTTTTTGGCATTTTGCTAAGGGGGAAAAAAGCAAACAAAAGCAACCACTCTTCTTAATTAGTGCAATTGTGTTATGCCTCCTTTATAGCCTACTCCTGAGAAGAGGCAACTTCCATTATATTTCTTCTCTTTTTTAATAAACAAAAATATTATTTATACCATATACTATATGGAAAGCTCTAGGAGCCCAAAAATAAGATTGATGGCAGACTAAAGGTATGGTAGTTCTAGAGCTTGCAAATGAAATTACTGTTTTAAAAAAGAGAGAAAAAAAAAAGAAGAGAGAATTACAGAGGCTTAAGAAATCAAAACACACGATAGCATATAGTTTGAAAATCAAGATATTTCATGACTCTTGGAACAACTACAATTCATTTGGAATGTTGCCACTAAATAGAACCAGGATTTTTTTCCTCCCAGGAGCACAAAGTGTTCACTCATCTACTTACTGCCTTACGTTTGCAAAGAAATGTTGATTTGGACAAACTGTGGGACAACTGAGTGCGTCCACTCATTTCAAATGAATTAGACCAAAACACACAATCATCTGACTGTGCAGTTACTAGAGTGTGTGTATATGCATTCCCATATATAGAATGCAACAAGAAATATGTTTTAAATCTTACAAGCAGAGCTACAAAGTAATAGAGTTCAAAAAAGTCAAGAAAGACTGCAACTTTAAAAAAATAGAACAATTACTCTGTTACTATTGTAATTACAGCATCAATATTTGCTTTTCTTGGTTTTTGGCAAGATGAACAGTTATCTATCTCAGGGTTAACTTTTGACTCAGGTTACCTGGATTTACCTCAATTTACTAAAACCTCAAAAAAAAAGTAGCGAACATTAGCAGTTAAACTTTTTCATCAGTGCTTCATATTCACAGAGTAGTGAGGTGACTGGAATACGATGGGATGAGTTCCTATCATAACAGGTTGTACTTGTCTGATTGTTTCATTTTCTCTCTGCAACCACAGATATGAGCAAAATACCACAGCTGAATTTTTAGAATGACCCCCCCTCCACCATTCAATATATAGAATAAGGCACAATTTATTTTGCAGCTGCTAAGAATTTCTCTAATACTTAACAATAAAGATAACTCAAATTGAAGTTTTAGTGTATCTGAGACCCAAGCTTGCCTTTGAGTATGGACCTGAGCAGACACCCAACTGTGATGAGGTGGGCCAAGGTCCAGTAGATAACACATTTGCCTTTGAGGTGACACCCTGTGGCTGGGACAGAAAAGGAACAATCACTGCCATAAGGGCCCTGAGCCAGATGGGATTAGCAGGCAGATGGGATTAGCAGGCACGATGCCTACTTTCTATGAGGTAACTCCACAGCAAAAAACACAAGAGCTATTGGCCTGGAAGGACAACAAGTGAGAGAAAGCCTTGAATGCCTTGCTTGAAAGATGGAATATGTGGATAAGGCTTTGTAGATTTTTTCTGATTTTTAGCCAGCAACTTTGCTGCGTAAAATGGCACAACTCCTGGAGCAGGGGCCAAAATGCTGATTTTTTCCCATTCTAACTGAGTGGTTTAACCATCAGGCTGCAGTCAGGCTGTCTCTTGCTTGTTCTTCTTATTTTGGAAGAAGGAGATAAGGATAAAACATCTATGAGTGACTTTTACAACGTTTCTTATATAAACTGCCTCCTGTAACACCTGAGGCACATCCTACTTTGAAGAAACACACTGCCGTCAGCTTACTGGTTGGAATTGTATTAGTGCCAGCTACAGGGAGATGTACCTTCACTGTGCGACATATTATGGAGAGGCACGGCAGGCATGTCATGTAAACACTGCAAGACTAGTGAGGTGATGCACAGTCATGTAAACATAAAGCGTCTGAGACTTTTTCATATCCGTAAACTAAGTCTCTTATTTCATGGCTTTGTTCCAGATCTCTAGCGTACAGGAAACACTTGTGAGGCAACAGGCAGACTGTACTGGTAACGCAAATGCAGTAACAACACTATGCAGAAGCGCCTGTTTGTCCAGATGCCTGTAGGTTTGTGTTTTACTTCTTTCCCACAAGGCCCAAATATTCAGTGAAATCTTGAACTTCAGTTTTGTGTACGTTTGAATTTCATGTTATTTTAGTATCTTTTAGGACTGCTCGCTAGAGGAACAATTAGAGAACAGAGTAAGCAGAAAAGCCATTCTGGCACTTTCTCATGACTGTGCCTATAACTTGTGCGACAAAGCCAAACCTTGGGCTTACCAAAGCTCTGCCTGTAAGAGGATATAAAACAACAGGAGTCTTCTGCTGGGCAAAAAACCCTGAAGCTCTTTTAGCCATGCAGGTCGGCCCCGCACAGCTGCAGAGAGCAGCAGAGCAGTGGCCAGCACAGGCACCAGCTTTGTTTGTGACAAGCGCAAAGACGACAGACGCAGCTACGAGCCATCCCGAGTTCGGGCCATGTGGCGGTCACGTGAATGAGAGCTACGCAAAGGTCTAGAGAGAAGCCAAGAGGCACGGCCTGGTAGTTAGTTCAAGTCGGGAGAGCCTCAGGCGAAGGGAATGTGCGGTGACGTCGTTTAGGGGGTGGGTTTTTATTAGCCGCAGCTAATAAGCATAGCAGATGTTACTGGGAACAGTTTGATGTCATTTTTCCATCATTTATAACTTTATTTTTAATTTTTTCCTCAGAGCAAGCAAAGGCAATAGATCTTTCCACATATTTCAACCTTAAGTTGTTTTCCCTGTAGTATTGTTAAAAGTGTGGTTAAGGATTTTCTTTATTTTTATTATTATTATTACACAAAGCGAAAAAGTATTCTTCCCATTTGCCTGTAACTCCAAAACGGCTGAAAGGATTATATTCTGAGTTAAAGGGAAAAAATACTTTTCAGGCTCACAACATGGAAAATTGCATCTCCTAAAACAAATATTTTGGAAAATGCAGAATATGTGAAAACACAAAATTATACTGGAAACTATTTTGAACTTTTATTACAGCAGATCCCATAGTTTTCTACAAACTATTTATAAACATATTAACTATGGCTATAAATAGGTTATTCTCTTCTCTTGAATAATCTTAAGAGAATGTCAATGTTAACCGCCGTAAGGACAAGGATTATACAGCATAGTGCAACAGAACAGAAAAATACATACATATATTAAGGATATTTCACTGCTATATATTTATACCTCCAATACTTAGCTCCTGCTGAAAACCTGTTTTTTTTTTTTTTTAATGTAAGCTTCATGAGATTTACTCCTGGGGACAGGTCATTAAATGCCTCCATATTTTACGGAAGGTACGACACTACTTTTCTTGTTGGAAGCTAGAAGGGGAAGGAAGAAGGATGGGAGGGACATAATTTGCTTTAAAAGGATGGCTGTAGAAACTTCTAAGCAACCACTGAACTAAAAGCTTACTTCTAAATTACTTTTCTGCATTCACATTGCTAGGTATTTCATAGAGAAACTTCCCACATGTATCCCATAATATAGGGCTTTGTTAAATAATTCCCTTTAAAAATCAATAAAAAGAATTATGAATGAGTAATCTCAGCCTCATGAACACCACCTCAAGCACCAAGTTCAGATACATGGGAATTTGGCAATTAGGAGTGAAATTCTGATCTACATCTTTTTCTTTTTTTCTTTTTTCTTTTTTTTTTAACTTTCCTCTGTATGCTAGCAATACACAGACTGAAAATAGCAAAGAAAAATTGAGGCACAGCATAGCCAGTAGGATAATCTAAGCTGTGCAATACTATCACACATATTATCTATCGTTTTATCCATCCCTCTTCCTTTGTATGCCATTATTGGCCATAACCCCTTAGGCAGAGGCTCTCTGTCATTTTATGTTTTCTGGCCTTATGTCTTACTGGTAAGACAGTAACTAGGAGGAACAGCTTGTGCTTCTACTCTTGCTGAAGGGTGTTAGTCCATTTTTACAAACACATTGGTCAGCGATGTATGGAGGTACACACAAAATGTTCCAAGGTGCATGTACTGTAAATATATTTCACTGTGGAACAGGAAAGGTAAAACATGGCGACTGACCTATGGGTGAAGGATGAGAAGAAATAGAGGGTCTGCCTTCTAGATTGCTGGTGGGTTTTGTGCCTTTTTTTCCTCTCGATCTTTTGGCAGTTTGGTACATTTCAATATGGTATTTTGCTCTTTCTTTCAATTTGGGGACGGCAGGAAAACGGAGCAGCCCTCTTAAAGAGAAACCTTACAAAGTATCTTTAGGTATTGAAATTGTATTTTAAGAGTGATTTGTCAGTCCTCACTAGATTTTTTTTTTTTTTTTAAGACCTTAATCTTCTGTAAAACACAGAAAGATAAAGCATCACATTTCTGGTGGCAGCATCATGAAGTACTACACAGCCCTCATACGAATAGCAAAGTCTATAGATTAAAAGGCAACAATAAGAGGAAAGATTTTTTTTAACCTACTTTTTATAAGCTAAACAGCCTAGAAACTAAGATGAACTTAAAAATCCTCGGGGAGTCAGAGACAGACATGACGTAATCAAAGTTTTTCATGAAAAATTTTCAGCTGAATACTTCTCAAGTAGGATTTTAAGGTATTATGACACAGTTACTAGTTAGCTCAAGTTAAATAAAAAGTACTCCCCTGCTTAAAAAATCAAGATGTAGATAACTGAAGCTTTAAATCCACACATACAGGGCTTGAGACGCTTTTAAAGGTTTTAATCCCTAGAAAAGAATTGTTTCTTCAGAGAATAAAAAGATTCTAAGTTTTTGGCCTTCGCTCCAAGAGGGACTCTAGGGAAGCTAGATCATAAGGGTCGAAATACCTATCAACCACCATTTACTATTACAAAAGTAAGCCACTAAACATCAGTAGGATTTTGGGTGCCTAAAGGCTTGAGGATCACAGGTGGAAAGGGGCCTTAGGAGGTCTCTAGCCCAAACCCTGCCCAAAGCAGGGCCAGCTCTGAGGTCCGACCAGCCTGTTCAGGACTGTGTCAAGTCAGGTCTCGAAAACCTCCAAGGACAGAGTCATAACAACCTCATGGGGCACCTGCTCCACTGCCCTCACAGGAAAAAAGTTTCTCCTTCTATCCTGACACTCTCCCTGAACCACTCTCTTTCCAACTCACCCTCCCATCATACACCACTGTGAGGAGCCCATCTCTGGCTCCTCATAGATGCTGGGGGGCTGCTCGGTGCCCCAAAGCTGTCCCTTCCCCAGACTGAGCAAGCCCAGCTCCCCCAGCCTCTCCTCACGGGGCAAGCGCTCCAGCCCTCACCGCCTTGGGGGCCCTCAGCTGAACTCGCTCTGTTTGTCCATGTCTTTCTGGCACTGGGAGGCCCAAAACTGGACACACTACTCTAACAAGTGGTCTAATGAGTGCTGCATAAAGGGGGATAATCACCACCTTCTATCAACTGGCCGTACAGCCCAGGATCCTCTGTTTCTTCTAGTTCACACAAAGAGAAATTACAGTAGTGTCGGAAAGATGCAAAATCTATATATGGCTTTAAAATGAAAAGCAGTATTTGAGTAATTGAAAATGAAAGTCTTTCTCCAAATTGGAACAGTTTTGCTCGCTACCATCTTTACTAATTTTATTTGGAAAAAGAATTTTATATGGAAAAGATATGCTGAAAAGTAGATGGGGTAATACTCAATACAGTCATGCTTGTAAGATCTTCTAAGGATACAGTAACAAGTGAGTATTTTAACCATCCAGCTCCTGGAATGCAATTCTCAAATGCTAGTTAGCTATTAAATTCCCTCTACAAGGAATGGGGAAAGTTATGCGTCTCTTTCACAGATTTATGTGTTTTCCTCTAGCCACAGATTAGGCACTTGTCTGAGACTGGGATTCATTGCTTCAAATTTTCCCTCCAAATCTAGGACTGAAATTGTATCTTTGGCTGTAGAGAATTCAAAGTTTTTATTTGAAAAAATATAGGAGAAAGGTGGCATGGAAGTGGTATAAGAAATTTAAGAGACTAGAGATTAAAAGATTCACTTTAGAATTAGCAGGTTCAAACTTGCATTTTCCAGCTCCCAGGAGAGCACACTTCACACCTGGTTACAGGTTCTTGAAACGATAACTCTGGGCAGCAAAGAATGTGAGATTCATGAGCTAGAAAGATGGGGGAAACAGACCAGTAATTCCTTTTCATGATTCCTCGCTTATTGCAGACATTTTGCAGCTGAATAATGAACAATACACATCCAATTTTTCAGTATTAGTGAAAAATATATGTAGGAAGTATGAACATTCATGTATTGTTTACTCAGAGATGAATTTTTATTTATCCTTTTGCTTTTCACTACTTTTTTTTAAACATGTGGTTTTCATTTCCTTATGAAGGGAAGATAATTCTGGTCTCTATTTCTAACCGAAACTCAAGATTCTTTGTAGCTGTTATGCAAGGAGCAGACATCAACACCTATATTTAACGGTGACATACTATAAGCTTATATTATCATTTATAATTTGACTACATTTTAACTATTTGGACTGTAAAGCTCCATGGTGAGTGTTTGCCTCAGGCTAAATTTCTCTGGAAGGCATAAGCAAAAATAGCTCAGTCTTTTCAGAGTGAAGTTAGGGAAAAATACAGTTTTGCTGGTATTTATACAGCTGGTTCAATGAGAATCTCTAGTGCTTCCACACTTTGGAGCAGGGACTTGACATTTGGCAGAGAGGTTGCTCTCATGGCAAAGAAGTGCCTTTTCCATCGCAGTGAAAATCCACATGAATTTGACTAATATAAAACCTCTTGAACATACTACTTGCATATGCTCTGCACAGGTTTGTTAGAGGCCTGTAATTAAATGATCAAAATATTTTCCTTGCACTAACTTTGCTCCATACTAAGGTGACAGGAGCTTAGTGTCTTTTTATGTAAGGAAAGCAGATACATAGTGATACAGAGGAAAGGGTGAGGGATAGGACAGAGGACAGCGAAAGGCAAAGGGATCACAGTTACAGGCCGAGGGATTACTCAGTTGGTTTTAATTACACAAGAAGTTCTACTAAACCACTATTTACAGAGAGCAGAAAATACGCTTTCCTCCCAAGGAATATTTCAGGGGAAAAACAGTAATTGAAAGCTAAAAGTTTACAGCCAAAATACAACATTGATTTTGAAATCTCTGCTGTCCTTCATACTAATTTTTTCAGTAGATTATTCCTGCATAGCCAGACTATGCAACCCTTTATGTGTTTTTGCTGTATTTAATAACCAGTCGTACTTGCATTATTTTTAAGAGTTCAGGATTTCCCCCCCAAGCATTCAGTTATGAGATTTAGTTAGTTAGATTTGGAACTTTTTTAAAAAGGTCATTTTTCAACAGAAGGTTGATGATTTTTTTCCTCTCACACTTTTTTTTTTTTTTTTTAAGTTAAGAACAGATTCAAATAGCATAGCTGTTTGCTTATAAAGACCCTTATTTTACTTTGGTCAAATTTAAAATTTAATTGGAAAAATCACAGAAATTCTCAGCATTTAGTAAACTCCTAATATTTAGTCAGCTCCTTTGAACACCAGAAATGCATGCAAACACACATTGTTTAATTCATGCTCATTCTCAGGTATTGGATTCAAAACCAGAAAAGCAACCAAACCTTTTCTAGTTCGATGCCATGTGTTTAAAATGCTGGTTTTTGAGAGGTACATCTTTTTGAGCCTTTTCAGCTGTCACTGAGCAATATTTTTGTACTACAAACTAGACAGAGGTGATCAAATGAAATGTGTCAGTGAAGAGCCTTCACTTACATTTTTATTCATTATAAACTCGTTCAGATTTGATCTGGAGTCGAGAACAGGGACATTCTAAACCCTACTGCCTACCAAGGAAATAAAGATTTATTTCTAAGACCTTCACAACTGTTGCAGAAAATCATTCCTTTCTCTCCTTTATTAATAGACACCTAAAAGGTTGGCTTGATGTTTAAGAATGCTTACAACCCCACAGGCCCAAAAGACTTCTTTTCCCCACCCGATTTACTGATGCAGATAATCTCCCTTCACACCAAGTATCTTGCGAAAGAAAGCTCAAAGAGAAGAAGAAATTTGTCCAGATTTAGTTTCATATTAATACACTGCCATTACCTGATATGAAAATAGTGGTCTGCTCTTTTTCAGAAAAGGAAAAAAAATATATCACTAAAGATATTCCGTAATGAAATTTTACTTTGCGGCTGCTGATACTTTAAATCCAGACCCATGCGCAAGTCTTACATAATTTTTTTTTTGTTTAATTTTTATGAACATACCCATACAGCACTTATTATCATATAACCAGAATCAAGCAGCCTAAACCTCTTTTTGGTAATAATTTCAGCAAATCTCAAAGCCAAAGAAAAAGAGTTATTATTAGTAATAAAATTTGCATTTATTTTGGAAAGATTACAGCATAAAAAGGAGGAAAATAAAGTTTTGTAGAAAAATTCCATTAATTAAAACACAATATTGAGTGTTTTCATTCAACCAATAATGATAATAATGTAAGAAAAGCATAGTTTTGCATATACTTTTGCAATCTGTATTTTCTTCAATATAAGAAGATGCAGACATACAAACACACAATTCTCACATAAAGAGATGTATGTCTTAACAAACAGCAGCATCCATTAATGACTTTTTAATGCTCTGTATTTTCAAATGTTCTTAAAGCATTAATTAATATCTCTTAGGCATTTCTGGAGAGGTTTGGATTTTGGTGTAACTGAGAGCTTCTCATGTTCATACTAGATGTCAGTGATGGTTTAACAGTTACAGTTAAAAGTGACCACATCCCCTCTCTTCCAAAATGAAGTAACGCAATGCATCTGTGACAAAGTTAAATGTAAAGCTGAAGCTTTGCAAATTCAGATCTCTAACCCCTCTGATTATTTCACAGAATCACAGAATCGCTGAGGTTGGAAGGGACCTCTGGAGATCATCTAGTCCAACCCCCCTGCTCAAGCAGGGTCACCTAGAGCACATTGAACAGGAT
>NW_020450917.1:152928-169600 GCF_003343035.1 Apteryx rowi | reverse complement strand
ATCGAGCATGCAGGTTTCCCAGGAGGGGTAAAAGAGGGTCCTCCATAGCCACATCCCATGCACACTTCCCTGGCTGCATTCACCTGTTGGAGGCATCCTGACTTGAGCAGTCTTCTGCCAACTACCCTGTCACTATAACTCTCCCCTTCCCCCGTCCTTCCTAGTTTAAAGCCCTCCTTACCAGGTTGGCCAACCTGTTGGCAAAGACCCGCGTGCCCCGCCTTGTGAGGTGTATCCCATCTCTCGCCATCAGTTGTCGATSTTCAAACAGGGTCCCATGGTCGTAGAAACCAAAACCCTGTTGCCAACACCAGCGGCGCAGCCAGTCGTTAACCTGGAAAGTCCGTCTCCTCCTCCTCTCATCCATCCCCCTCMCTGGCAGGATTGAGGAGAAGATGACCTGGGCTCCCAGACCCTTGACCACCATCCCCAGAGCTCTGAAATTCTGCTTGATGGTCTCCAGTTTGCCCTTGGTGTCATTGGCGCCCACATGAAAGAGCAGCAGTGGGTAATAGTCCGAAGCGTGGACAAGCCTTGGCAGTCTTTGCATGACATCTCTCACACGAGCCCCCGGCAGGCCACAAACCTCTCTAGACAAGAGGTCAGGTCGGCAGATAGATGCCTCCGTCCCCTTCAACTGTTAGAAATAAGTACAAAATCATCTTTACTGATTATCAAAAAGCAAAGCTGACCACAATCTTCCTAGTTCTACCTCATGGCAATAAGTTATACCATAACATAATCTGCCAATAATGTTACTATATAAGAATGGCTCTTAAAGAGACTTCTAGTAAGCCACCTGACACAACATATTAGAAAAGATCAGAAACATTCACCCCTGTGTCAGCAGCTCACTTGCCTCAATAGCCGCGTTTTAACCTAGCTTTCAGCTCCTAGTGATTTTGTAAGCCATTACAGCAGCTAAGAAGAGGGGAGGGCAGGGCTGACAGCATCCTCCCCAACTAACTTCCACGACGCACTGGTTAATTAGCGCATGGGGTGGCTGACAGGTTCAAGAGCTCGATAATCTCCAGCTGACTGAGCTCTGAACTGAGTTGCATATTGTTGAGTATAAAACTCAAGGGGAGGTGGAGGAAAGAGAAGCCTGGGGATGAGATGTCAAATAAATTTCTACCAGTGTGGAGACAGAGATAAATTAACAAATAAATCACTGACTTAAAAATAATTCTAATAAATTAAACAGCCCCATGAATGGATGCACAGTTTTGTCATTCCATCATTAAATATATGGTCCAGTTCCTCATATTATTTAAATTTGTAAAGTATCTAGAGTCACCAAGAGGCAATGGTATCTACTGATATTAAATGGAACCCTTAAAAGTGTTCCACTTAATGTAAGCTAATCAGTAAGAGAATAAGAGAATGTATCAATACATCAATTCTCATAAACACTTATCTAAATAAATACTTTGTTGCAGCAGATTTATTTTTAAGTTGGGGCAATTGGTTTATCTGCAGTGTAATGCACAACTTCTATTGAAATTTTATTTATAAGGACCCTTTTTACTTACGAGGATACTTCTCTTTAAAGTTTGTGCTGTTGAAAAGCTATTTAAAACCAAGTTGCTGGAATGCCTTTGGGGTGAAACTGAAGGGGTAAACCATTTACACTTGATGTATGTCTATAATCACTAATCCATAGGACACGGAACCATAATATACCCAAAGCACAATATATACAAAACACCTCATCAGGTCATCTTACAATGAGTAATTGCTAACATTGAAGCTGCAAAGGCTGCTAACTGATATAACCTTTCTTGCCACCAGTTGTTGTAGTAGTCACCTTTCCTTCTGCAAATGTAAACCTGCTCCCCAAGCTCCTTTATGAAACCAGACAGCTGAACCAGAGGAGAGACATCATAAACTTTTGCATGCGGCAACACCTGAGCAGAGTTTGAACTTCAGGGCTTAAAAGATTTCTCAGGGGACTGGTAGCAAATTGGAGGGTGAGAGACTGATAGGTGGAACTGGGCACATACAGCTGGTGGTGTGGAAGAAAAGCTTCAATGAACCAGCACAGAAACGTGCATCGTGGGGAAGCAGAAGGCTGAAAGAGTAAAGAAAACTGGAAGTCAAGGGGAAACAGCATAGCGAGAGCAATAATAGGTTAGGGTGCCGGCTGAAGTGAGGCTTGAATCTGAGAGCAAAGAAATGTTTTCCTATTTAATTCCTGCTGTTTATTTTCACTGTGTAATGGTATTCAGGAAACACCATTTACTTTAATTACAGGTGAGGCCATAAAACAGAAAAGTTGCACAACTGCTTCTCGCACAAGTCTATATTCCAAGGATTTCACTACTTCCTGAAAAATCCACACCACATTCCCCCACTAAAACCACTCAAAGGTGCTCACAGAACTGAAAGAAAAACCCTTAATCTCCCCCTTCCCCCAAATTACACATGGATAGAAGACTTGTATTTAGTAAATTTAATAAATAGGTTTCATTCCAGCTGAATCAGTGACTGTAACTATGACTCTAACATAAAATGACATTTTCATCAAAGAAATCATCTTAGGTCTAAACACGATGCTCTTGTGCCACTTTCAAAAGTAACAGATTACAGATTAAAAGAAGAAAAAATGAAACACTCGTAAATAAATATTCCCAAGACAGAATCTGAAATATTACTAATATTAGATGTAAATATACAATTCTGAAGACTTTGTCTTCATTCAGATATAAAATGAAGCTGTTTGCTAATGTGGTAAACAGCACAAAATAAGAACTGAGTCTTGCACACACAATACTGTCATGCCTCTGGAAAAACAGGAAAAAAAGGAACTTTGTGGTACTGAATATATCTCCCCTACGTTTTTCTTCCAAGTTTGAAAGAAGTGTATCTTTGTTTTCTCTTTATACAATTATAATACAAGGAAACGTGCAGGAGACCTATGAGCTATAAGCACATCTATACTCTCATGTTAATCTAGAAATCAAGCTCTCTCTTAAGTCTAAATTCCTGAGCTGTTCGTATTTCCTATATGTTGGCTTAACTTTTAGCTGAATCTGGAATGAGCTAATTGGTTGACAAACTGGGGTGGTGGTGATAGTAGGAATGGTTCATAGATAAAATTTGCTCCTAGAGGCACTGGAAAGGCAATGGCTTGGGCCTGTTGAGTCTCTGATCTTAAATCCAAGTTCAACCATAGGTACCAAAGATAAGATAGATATAGTTAGTTTTACTGAATTTATATAACACGTAAGACCTTCTTACCTGTACACACCACTGCTCTGGTAGGTAATATAAATAAAAGCCAGATAGGCCATTAGAAGACTCAGAAACTATTTAATGGGAAAACATCCAAGTCCTTCACGCTAATACTTTCTCGTCAATATAATGACAGTTTTAAAAGTCATAAATGCATTATGATAATCAGAAGCTCAGTGTTAAACAAATTAGATCAGGGAGGTGGTTTATGACCGCTCTCTTATTAGCATCTCTTAGGCTTCCTGACACCACCTGAAAGTGAGTGAAGTGAGTGCCTGGATCGTCGGACTTAGCCACCAGACAACCTCAGTAGCTTTACCTAGCATATCCATTAACACTAGAAATAGTAAGACTAATTTGTCACAGGTTGGAGTCTATGGCAGTCTTTGCATATATTTGTATTTTCAATGGGAGTCATTCAGGTATGATACTTCATTCAAGTTGTGCTCAAAAGCTGTTAGTGTGTCACCTGTGACATGGAAATGCCGGTCAGAAAACTAGTCGGTGACATCTCCTCTATTACTTTTTCTCCTATATGTAAAACGCGTAACAGAATTTCACTATTTGTGGCTGTTTCTGTTTTCTTAGAATCATTCTTTCTAGACTGGACTTTAAAAAAAGTAAATCCAGGTAACATTCGCCAGGTCATATGCTCTGCACTCCCGCAAGTCAACAGAAAATTTTTAGTCTTGCTTTATAAGCTATCTTTATACAAGATCATAATATAAAGCATTTGCAAGATGGTTGAATAAATCTGACATGCATGTGGCAGAATGTAGTTGCTTATATGACAAATCTAATATTACTTCATTTAAAAACTTTATTCTTCATATGTGAGTTAAGTCTCGCAATCTGTTCCAGAACCACCAAACCTGAAATCTTAAAATATTAAAAAAGAATCTTAACATTTCCACTATCTGCACTGGAAAACTTCAGTTCATGCAGGGCAATCAGAATGGCCCATCAAAACCCTGTGGTCCAAAGTGTCCTTGTGGATTTAGTTCCATAGGAGACCAGGCCATTCCCAAGGATGAAAGAGCATGGCTATTTCCCAACAAACTTGATATTGTTTTGCCACTTCCTGAATGAGCATATCAATCCTTGGCCACCACACAAATCATCTAGTAAGGACAGGCTATTTTTATAGTTCCCAGATGGTCTTTATGTACTTTCATGCATGACATGAGCTTCACAGGATGTAACCACTCTGGCGACCTTGGTGCATGTGAAACTGTTCTCTCCAAGCAAAGAAAGGTAGGAGCTGTGTCGTGCACATGGGTACATCTATTCATAGTTATGTCATGCACTTTAGCTAGCACTAGATCATTCTATTTTCACAGTGTACCTTGGCATTTGTCACTGGCAGAAGTTCAATTTGTGTTGTAAAACCCATACTGTCTCCAGTTTCAGCTCATTCTAGTTATCTGCTGCTTCCAAGGGGAAATGTGACAAGCAATTTGCATGCGGAAATTGACTGGTACTTTTGACCCCTGCACCATAGCTTGACAGTGAACACTCCCGCAATATTACCCATTTCTGAAATGATACTGCAGATACTATTGATATTCAGTGTTGCTATGTGAGAAGAGCTAGCAGCGAAGCACGGCTTGAACTTTTCCAAAAGGTTCCCTCAAGGCTGTCCTCGCATAGCCTTAGGAGAAACCTTGCATAGCCTTAGAACAAACAAGAAAAAAAAATGGATTTTTTTAGATTCAATTATTACGTTGTGATTGAAACACAACAACCAACTACCTCTACAAAACCCAGCAAAAACCATGCCACTAATTACATTCCTTTCTGGGGAAAATCAGTTATTCTCATAGATTGCTGCTTAGCAAAATCAATGCTTTATATAATGAACAATAATTCATGTACAATGGACACAAATAGTGTAAGTCCAAGTAATAAACCATGGGGTTTTTATGCAGTCAGGATGCTCGTGGCCTCCGAAGGGTCCTTTCACACTACTAAGACCCTAAAGAACAGCAAAGAGCAAGTGAGGACCACACTCTGGGAGACCACAGAGGTGGTGGATCCTGTCTGACAAAAATAAACATGGTTGTTTATCTATACAAAAATGTTAGTTACGGGGAAAGAATTTGAAAAGTGTCCCTGGTGCTGCAGTTGCCCTTTTTGGTTCATTATTGCGTAGCTCCAGGCCATAACTGAAACCAAACGACACATCAATGAATGATATTGACATATGACAGAGAAGACTTACAGAGCTGGAGATGTAACTAAGACAGCCTATAACAACTTCTATCTGGCAACTATTCTAGGCACTTGTTATACTGATTATCATATCCTACTCCAATTCTGTGTGCTACATAAACTTACAACTTGAAGAAAAGTTGGTGATGATGATGATGAGTGGCATGCTGGTTTCAAATATGTTTATATTTAGAAGATGAGAAACATTTGATGGAGATGGCAAGGGCAAAGACAAAGTTACAGTGCACATAAAGCCACAGGACGCACAAAACAAAGGTTGCAACATGCCTTTTCTCTCTCATGGAAGAATTTTAAAAATTTATTTTAGTACTGTGTTGCTATAGCAAAAGCAACCAAAGAACTTTGTTCTCTCTCTCCATTCAGGCCACAAAAGAAAACCTTGCTCTATGTGTCTGAAGTTCAAATTACACCTTCCACTATTATACTCTTCGATCTATACTTCGACAGAAAATTTACACGTTGCTTTTAAAACCATAGAGAGTTTTGAATTAAAGAAAGTTAGTCTGGAACCCAATACAGCACATGTTAATCTCTCTGACCTCAAAATAAAGGAAAACAAATGCCTCCACAACAAACTAAAACAAGAAATACCACTCTTGGATATCTGATGTGTGCCCATAAACACATCAGTATTCTATCATCACAAACATATCAAAACCTTTTTGTTTGGTTTGTGTAGCACACAGAAGCTGGGGAGCGGAAGTCTCCAGGTAGGTATTCTGAGTGCACCCTGACTTGCAGACTGGATTGGGACACGGGTGCTTGCTTTGCTCCTGCTCCTGCACTCTTACCTGCGTTGGACAGAAAGGTGCAGTGCAGGCAGGGAAGGAGCACTGGTACGTGCCAGCCAGGCTCTCTGACCCTCTAATTTCAGGAGCAGGCTGCCCCAGCGGTCCAGCTGCCCTGCAGTCAAAACAACATGCTGCGACCAGCCTCCAGGCTATAGCGCCAGGGCATTAGTATCTCTGGGCCCTGTGTGTCACCTCTCAACTGGTATGGCTGAGGGCAGTGTTAGCCGCTACCTTAATATGAACAGCAGTGACTGATAAAAACAAATGGATAAAAATCAGGATGCCTGGCTCTGAAGTATGGCTCCCTCGCAGACTTGTTTTGTGACCTTGATTTATACTCGAATTGGGGGATTTTGTCAGCTCCAGTGAGTGAGAGTGAATGAGGCTTTGACAGGTGAATGATGAAATGGAAGTATCATCAGGCAGCGGAAAATATTCCTGTCATGCCCCTCTCCACTACGGCACCAGTACTGCCACAGAAAATCTCCCTGGACAAGTAATGCAGAGGTAACTTGTATCTTACAATTAAAGATGAAAATTGTGTGTTAGATTAAAAGAGACCTATAAACACACTGTTTTATTTTTCTCTCCTTTACTAGAGAGAAAAATCCCATTTTAGAAAGAATTTCACTAGGGTTTTACAATCTCCCTTTAGCTATCAGCTTAAATATCATAGTTTGAGCACCCTTAGAAGTGAGATGGACGGTAAATAGAGTCCACTGTAAATACAGTAATCAAGTACCAATTGTTCATGTCCATTTATATTAGCTTAAAAACCTGTATTAAAAAGATACATATTTGTTTTTATATTCTACACAACCCCTCTTTCCTTAAAACCTCAGAACTATATAAAACTTAAGTAATAGTCACTTGCACCCACAGAGAAAAGCAGCATTACGCAGAGATAAAATCCTTTGTCATGAAGTCTTATGTTTCATCTAAGTGATCTTTGTGCCACAGAGACAAACAAGCCTTTAGAACTGAAAATTACTGAATTTGTTTGGAACCATAATATGCTCCTAAAAAAAAAAAATTAAAAAAAATTCATTTGAACACTGAAATATAATTAAGAGAAGGTATTTCAGGCTTGTTCTATATTGCCTTAGTGAACTTGTTTTATAATTCAAAACAACAAGAGGACCTAAGTAGTTTAAACTGAAGACTGATTTCCGATTAGATTTGACTCTCAATTCCAACTCAACAACCTTGGGAAATACTACTTAATCTTTCTACTTGCAGCTCTCCACTGTAAAGTGCTTTATAATAATTCACTTAGGATTCACCTACCTCACCAGTGTTTTGTGATAATTAACTGGACAATATTTACAGGAAAAAAATGGGAATGGAAAGCACTATGTAAATGCAAAACTTATCAAAGGATATAAACCACCACATATCTTCGCTTTAAAAACCCATGCAAGAAACATCATCATCACAATAATAAAAAACAACCCTGACTTTGAATCCAAGGTTGATTAACTTTCGTCACACTCTCAACCTTCCAGCTTCCTACTAATTCAAATTATTAATTGGCAGATATCCAGAAGAAGCAGGGGAGGGGAAATCTAATTTGTATATGTACTTACACAACTGAAAACTCCCTTTACAATTGCTTATCTTCCTATTCCCTCTGTTCGCCTTCCAGAAAAGCAACAAAATGAGAGCAGAAGTACTTTTTCAGTAGAAAAGAATGAAGTGCTAAAAGTATAAGCTCTTTTTCAGCCACTGCAGAAACACATATCCTTGCCTTTCCCTCCCTTCCCTTGCTTTCATCAGTGCTATTAGTAGGTATTTTTTAAATGTTGCACAATATGGCACGTCCTTCAGAGAGAAAAGGCAAAGGCAAAGCCTCTTCCCCAAAGAACCTGAATTTAAAGCTCTAAACCCCCATGGGTTATTAAAGCAAAGGATGAGACTATCTTGTTTGGAAGTAAAGCATGGGCATGACAGTGGTTCTGCTGTACTGACAGAACCTCATCTCTTGTGCATCTAAGGGAGGCACAGTTTAAGAGGAAGAAGTAGAGGCATGCAGGGGCCAGCATGTAAGCGGAGAAATAAACTGCTTTCCTCACTTTTTCTGCTCTTTTTCTTACATCATCTCCCATGATTATTTTTGTCTTTTATTTTTTATGCTTTTAGAATTTCCCTATTTCCCCTCAGGGTTTGGGGTATTCACAACTACGGTTATTTTTAGGCAGGAGTGGCTGAAACTTTGCAGTTTTCTATTTCCAAGCCACAGTTGACTAAACCTTACAATATTTACAGCGTCTGCTGAAATCAATGCCCGACTTCCTCTTTATCATGTAGCATTAATTAGATAACTGAAAAAAAAAAAAAGAAGAAAAAAAAAAAGAGAACCACGTCATCTGCCTTGTGTAGATATTGGTCACAATTTACCGCTACCCTCAAAAGAATAAACAGTTAAATATAGAAATATTTGTAGCATAAAAAACATGCAAAAATTCAAACCCAGTTGTGCCAGGTTATGTAGGCATTTAGAAGGGCTGGAGCTAAAAGTAGTGCACAATATTGTTCATACACCCTGCAATATATTCCTTAACAAAAACCCTATGAATGCCTGATGGCTGAAAGCAGAAAGGCTGTAGTGTTCCAGCAGACAATGGCAAACGACCCTAGGAGGATGAGTGCAACGCATTTAGTGGGAGAACTCTGCCAAGGGGAGCTCAGACACAGTCAGGCAGAAATATTACAGCATTAGAGCCTGGCTGGTGAATTTTTGCACTTCTTGCTGCATAACCTGCAAAGTGATCTGAAAATTGGCATTATGAATTTTGAAATTTTTGTTGCTTTTCATTATATTATGTCCACAGAAAATGCACTTGCCTTTTTATTGTTCTGCCTCAAAAGTGGGAACCAAAAGTCAACCTGCATAATTGTTTTTTCTTGTACATCACTATGAATAAGAGGAGGCCTCTAAGTGAAATTTGCTCAGATTCTTTAAGTGCAATACCCCTTGTGGCAGCATAGTTGCCATAGATGGAGACGTCAAGCTGCATCTGACTGAAGCTTGATCAACAGTTTTACTGTTGAACAGGAAGGATAAGTTATAGTTTACTGTCTCCTGTCAGTATTATTCTGGCTAATAGTGAAAAATACAGTAAAAGGCACTTGTTATTATGTGCAACAGTACCAGTTCTGAGTACATGGTGAAGATACTCAGAAATATATTTGAGCTACAAGCTACATAGTTACTTTGTAGAATCTGAATGCAAATTAGAGCACACAATTTAGCCTTTAACATAATTAAATACCCTTTGAACTTGAGGGAAGTAACAAGTTATTTCAACTCCTGATTCTAACATGTCAAAATATGTTGCATCGTTATGCAAAGCACATAAAAACACATTTTTCAATTGCTCCCCCTCCCCAAATCTTTATGTATTCTGAAATAACTCAACTATTCTGCCAGTTAAAGGAGCTAAATAATTTCAATTGTAGTTTAAACTAACTTGGAAAGAAGATGCACCCTGTCATCACTTTCCCAAGCCCTGGGGTTCTACAAAATCCAGTCACATCTGCACTGCATACAATAAGTAACCGCATCTTGTTTTTAAGTCTTGACCACATCCTTTTACCTCCATTATAGCTTGGTGGGCCTAATTTAAGTAGTGGTTTACTAATTAAATGAATAAGCATTAAAAATGTCAGCAAAAATCAGGAATCAAGTCACAGTGGCTATTTTGCCCTCAGTGGTCCAACTTCCCCAACGGCCAGATCAAAGTTATTATAGATCAGATAGACACAAACAGCAGAACTGAAATGTAAAGACTAAACAATCAAATATTGCTGATGAGTAAAACAAAACTACTAAATATAGCTCTTATAAAATGCACAGGAAGTAAAAGATTCATAAGAATCATAAGATCATAAGATAAGAGAGCTAATTTTTGCTATCAAGTTTGTTCACTTAACATTTACTGTCCTGATCAGGTAAAATACAAATGGGGATGGAGGGGGGGAGCAAATCACTGACCTTTTTTATTCTAATAATGGACTGAAAAGCCTAGTAATTACATGATATTACACACCATGCACAAAGAAATTATTGTTGTTCTCAACTGTTAAACTGAAACTACTAGGAGGGGCTTACTGTACTTTTAAAGCCATGACCAAATATCTTTATATATACTGTCTAACATTCAGGAGGAAAGAAGGTAAATTCTGTGGGCAAAACATTGATTTTTATGTGTTATACCAATTAAAAACTGTAAAAGTTAACCAAAATCTATTCTGCATTGTTCAAAACAAAACAAAGAGTGGTAAACGAATATAACTATTCAGATGACAAGATCTGACACAAAAAATTATCACTTGGTTTTAATTTTTTTAAAGTCCAGTCTTTAGCCTCAGATCATACAAAATACAACAGCAGGAAAATGTGATCACAGATACACAAATTTATCTGTTGTTTCAGATCAGTTCTAGCTTAAAGCAGTTGAAATCAACTTTGATAATGAAAGGCGACACAACCAGATCAAATGGTGCAAGTGATTTGATTAGTTTCATGCTGACCATCACGGGTAGATCTAATTTAGAACTGAGTGATCATGTCTGACTGTGGTAAACAGCTTAACATCTGCCTTCTATGGTAACGTCTTCATATGAGAGCAAGAGAGATTGAGATCTGCCATCTTCACAAAGTTTTTAGCTAAATCCCTCATTCTCTGTGAACATATTTCAAGTTTTTGATATCTTCTCAAGACAAACTGCAATAAAAAGAACTATGCAAGCTTCCAGAACATCAAGAAACCACTTGATGAATAAAATCTGCTGTTTAAACTCTCTCTAAATCTACTGAAAAGTATAATTAAAATTATGTAAACAAGCCCTGGGGCTAAATTTCATGGTCAACTACAGCAACTGGGACAAAACCACAGCAAAAATCATATACCTAAAATATTTCTTCAATACATCAACTCAAGTAGTAATGAATGTGTTACAGTACTAGAAATTATTTCCTCCATCACCATAAAAACAAGACTATTCCTATTTTACTCACTTTTTCCAAGGGACATGCAATTCTTCCACTGCATAGGAACAATGGTTTAAATCAATACAAATACAATTTAATTTGTGTCCAACATATTTGTGTCAAAATTTTAGTAACACAAAAAATAATATTCTCTCTATTGCGAAATCCTAAAACAAAACCAACTTAGAGTCAGGAGAAGAACATATGCAAAGACGAAGCTAGACTTCTACAAATCTCCAAGGAAGCTAACACACACATTCATCACAGCGCTGCACACAACATGAGAGCAGTCGCTGATTACCGCACTGATGACCATAACTAAGAAGAGAGAGCTTTGAGAGACACGGCACAGTTCAAGCATTGGGGAATGACTGAAATACACAGCAGAAGAGAAACTGAAATAGTATGAAGGAGATACTGTAAGTTCTCAAAATATTAATATTGATGGAAAATATAATACCAAAGGAAAGAAGGATGGCTAATTTATAGAAAAAAAAGGAAGAGTTGGTGGATTAGTATTTATACCTACCATGAAATTAGGACTAGGCAAGAACAACAGGCTCAGTCTAGCTCAGATAGAGACCAGTCTTCCCCCGTTTCTGGATTTTGGAAGCACTACTTAATCAATTACTTATGGAGTGAAAAGACTCTGAGGAACTGTTCTCCTCACCTCCAAGCGCCAAACTGGAGCTCCATCACACCCTTTTCTTCCCTTCCACTCAGCTTCACTGATCTAATTGCTCCCACTGATCCCTTTCTTCATCCCTCCAAGCACAATTTTCAGATCAATGTCACTGCAGGTAGCTCTGACTCCCTTGACTTTTGTTGCTCTGACCCTGGCCTATTTGATTTAAAACCGATACGTAATTTGTTGCATTCTTTTGAATGATCTCCACAAAATTTCAGAGATTTACATATGGGGGAGAGTTTTCAATCTTTGGAGCTTACAAAGAGTGTATATATTGATTGACTTTTCAAATGTTATCTAATTAGGACTGAAAAGTCTAATTCAAAATATTTGTACCTACCCTTAAGCAGGTAACTTACAAAAATCTATCAGTATCTAGAGAGAAACCTAATGCACATATAAAAAGGAAAAAATGGTTTCTCCAATTTACTATGTAGAGATTAATCAACTCAAATTGTTTAAAACGGAATCATCCCATTATGATTCACAGTACGACTAAAAGCTAGAGATGTTAAAGAAGAGAAAATGAAAAAAATATTGAAATGATATTGTATAATCTGGAAAAGTCCAAAGCAATGTTTTGGAACAACATGGCTAGAAGAGACCTCACAGCATATCAGACATCACGTTTAGCCTTAGTCATATTTCATCACAGCTGAACTTTCAGCTCAAAAAAGAAAGAATTTGCAAAAAGCTGATGAAACTGACAGTGTAAAGAGATGTTATTGTGCTAAAATCTGAAGTAATAAATTTTTAAAACATGGAAGTAATTCACATACGAGGACAACAAACTTTTATTTGAAACACAAAATTAAGCCTTAAATGACCAAAGATATTTAATATCTGTATTCACGGAATAGGATCATGTAAGTAACAATTAGATGCTGTTTTGTTTAAGGCCAAATTGCAATGTTTATTCAAAAAGGTGCACCACACCCTTCTTTTTTGCCAATAAAAAGATTAATATTTTTGCATGATGATCCTTGATTTTTAATATACAAGAAAAGACCAATTTCAGTGTCAAAACATATTCAGGTCAAATCTCTTCTGGAACAAATTTCATGGCCTGAAAGGCTCAAAGGACAAATAAAGGTACTTTCCGCATTTCATTTCTCCACAGACATAAAAAGATATTCTAATATTAAACAAATATTTATCACTGAATCTACTAATATTAAGGTGAGATAATAAAATGGTCAAAATCTAGTTTGACTTTATATGGCTCATACAATTCAATGCCTATATGAAAGCTAGCAGCTGCATTTGAATTACACCAAGATTTCCCCAAACTAATTTTATTTTGGTATCAGTATTGAGCAGAAGAGGCAGAAACAGCAGCATCAACTCCAAGCTCATGTAAAACACCAGAAGCAGCATTTGACTGCTCGGGCTGTATTTACATACCATTTAGAGGCAACTCCCTGCTATATCCTGAATAGTATAAGAACTTTTCTGCACTAGCATTTCTGAACTAGGCATCTAGATGTTGTCATTAACTAGTTCAGTAGGAATACTTCTTCAGACAGACTGCTGTTTTTCTAATCTTGTCAACTAGACTTAACTGGACATATTCTGAATACATGTTTTTAGATAAATCAAAACACAGATTTGCCTTAATCCAGTGGCCATTGGAAAAGGGAGAATTGGTTGGTAAAGGCACAAGTATACCAATAAGCTGTAAAATACTGCTATAAACAGATTGCAAGTTGATCTTTCGGATATCATACATTTTTCATAATTGCATATATAGACAAAAGTTATTAAATATGTTATATGCTATATATGCAGCTAATTAAAATATCATAGAAATTAATATATAGTATAAATATTTGAGCATAAAAGTAAAAATATTATTTCATTAGCAGGCCAGTTCCAGTTCTGCGTGAGAAGCAGGTAAATGGTGTGGTCAACCTATTTAAGAGACTCTCTGTCAATAAACGAAAGGAAAGCTTTAACTGTTTTATTCCTAGTATCTTCCATCATGTTAGCCTAAGTTTTTGCTTGGCATCTAATACTATATTTCAAGTAAGACAGAAAATTCCTAGCTGATGTCTTGCACCCACTGGAATCAATATGAAAACTGCCACTGATTTTAGAGCAGCTGTTACTGATAAAGATGGGTGTAGGCCACTACAATGCAAACTCTTCAAAACAAGGTATCTTTGCTTTTTTGCTTGTGAAGAATACCTCGAATCAGACTGGCATCTTTTGTGTGTTGTGGGAAACCACAGATATATTATACATTTTTGAATTAATTTTACAATGGGGAATATAATGATTATTTAAACAGATGATCTCAAAAAAGATATATATTTTTTCTATTTTCCATCACACAATGTAAAAAATGATTAACATGAGTAATTAAATCCACACACCTTGGTTGCTGGGGGAACGGAGTAGGGACTAGAGAGAAATTATTTTACATTTCCTTGATCAGAGATGCACAATCATGTTATAGAAGGCTGCCATGATTGATTATTCTGTTTATTAGGACTGGAAGGAGGCTAGATTAAAGTGAAATTAATTTGTGCATGCATCAGTTGAGCTGACCTTATTTAAATTGATTTAAGTTGACTATAAATACAATTCATTTTGTGGAGATTTGAGATATTTGCTAATTTACACTGTAGCCCACAGAGCAGCCAAAACAAAAACACTAACCACCTCAGATATAACAAAAATTACAAAATGCCTTTTTTATTATAACGGATACATTATTTGAAAGAGTCTCTTTCCTGTTCCCCACATATTTTCTGAGTAGATAACAACCATAATATCCCAATCTCCTGAACCATTTATTAGAAAAAGATATGATATTATATAGTACTGGGACGCCGTCTCTCCTCTAAGGGTCTGAAAGCAATATGAACATGCTAAGGGAACGGGCTTTGCCAGACTCTGGTTCAAGACTGCAAAAATGGCTGCAATTATGTAAAATTTCCCGAATTGCAGCTGTTTGCTTCTGCTCCTTAACTGAAGCCTACTGTCCCTCACAGCTGAATCAAAGCAAGAAATGGTCTGCCCTCTCCTTACCTACTCAAATGCTAAAATATCCCCCTAAGCTTGAACAGAGTTTAGCAACAGCTGGCTGGCAACCAACGGACCTTCCACTGAAGCAGTTAAGGAGCATTAAGCTCTCCGCTCTGCTGGCCTAGGTGCGGGCACTGTAGTATCTTAAACCACCACAGCTTTTTCTGTGGTGATCATCTGATCTCCAGCTCTATCATCACAGTAACTTTACTAAGTCAGTGTAATCACACTTATGAAGGAAAAGCTTGGGCCAAGGTACTCCATTACAAAAGCGAGTATGAACCTGTGACCTCAGTGTGTAAGTAAAAATGTGCTATCAGTGATGCCAGGCTTGTAATACTGTTTTCATTAATTGTATCTTAAATCTCACAAGTTCACACCGAAGAATTACGTCTTAAGTCTCACTAGTATAGCTAATTAAACTTTTAAGAAAAATAGTAATTTGATTTCTTTTCACTTGCAGCATTTAAGGTGAAGATTAGACAGTAAAATATTATGTGAAAATCCTCACAAGCTCACTTCAGTACAGCTAAGAAGACAGGAACTGACATTAATGTGTGTATATTGGGTACAAATCTTTAATGTGCATAATCTATAAAATAGTATGATTAGCCATATACTTTATTACTGCTCCATTAAATCAAAGCAGTTTAGGTAGTACAGACCATATATGTAAGCATATGGCAATATAGATCATATACATCTCCAAGATACTAATTTATAGAGGAACACCTTATTGAAAGAATAAACATATGTTCTGTCATGTTCTGTCTCTCTGTGGGATAACTGTATGAGATTTTCAGATATTTAGGAGTATGTTTAATTAGACAACCTGTAGTAATTCAATTTCTACAGCCTAGTGTGATAAAAGAACTCAGTTTAAAACAAAATCCTCAAATGTTTAAAAAATGCCAAATTCCATTCTTCTGCAGAGCAGAACTGCTCTAGCTCTGCTTGGGAAGTAGCAGATTTACTGCACACGCATACAGGTTTACTGCACATGCATCGTCCTTCATTACAGCTAGTCTGCAGCAGATCCTATGCCTCTGAAATGTGCTGAACCAACTGTGTGTGCAGTGTACATGGATGAGGACATACCTGAGTTTTCCAAGAGCACCACAGCTTAAACTAAATTCAATGACAGGCAAATTTCTCCAGTGCTGCCCAGGCAAGTTAGGCAGACTGTGGGTGGAAAAAGAACTGGTTGGCTGCATGAAGTCTCTTCTGAGCAAACTCATAGGGACCATTTAGGGCAATGCAGAACGCTACTCGCCCCCTGTTCTGCCACCATCGCTGTACGGCAGCTTCCACGCTTCTGAGCAGCAGGCAATTTCTAAAACAGTTTTCATATACTCTTCGTGGAGTTATTGTTTAATGCACCTTTGACATAATCTGGCACTGCAGGTAAACTAAATATTCAGTTATTAGTGATTAGCATGTACATCATCTTTCTCCACTCTTCTTATCTACTAGTAGCACTATCAAGAGATTGACATGTTGAACTTGGAATCCCAACAAGCTGTTCAAATCAAAGGCTAGTACACACGATTGTCACACCTGGGTGCTAAAAGGTCTGAGTTATGCCTCAAATAATAACAAGTTCAGTTTAAAAATCATATGATAATGCATTTTATCTTCTGATTTTGGAATGCTGATGTTTTCAAGCTTCTCTTTGCTATCATAGAAAACCTTCCTTGGAATCTT
>NW_020450917.1:37228-152891 GCF_003343035.1 Apteryx rowi | reverse complement strand
GGAAAGCAACAGTCTTGTTCCACTAGCAGTAGTTTAAAACACTGCCATATAATCCCAAGGCTCAAAACAAGTATCTCAGAAGTTGTCAGTGACAGGAATAGTAGTTTCCTCATCTCTTCAACACAATGTAAAGGCATAAAAATTGTTTCCTAATGGGCAAGTTCATGTTCTAGCTAGATACACTTTCTTCTGCCTTGGCTGAATGGTGATAAAAATACCGATTCAGTAATATTTCATGAATAAAAATGCAGAGTTCAGTTAGGTATGATTCACCAAATAGCAAGGGAAGTATCGGTGAATATATAAACATAACCATATTTTATTCTTGAAATTGTTGCAAATGATGGAAATTTAAAGCATGTTTATTTTTATGTTATTTTTAATGCTTATTTTTCAAAATGTCATGACAACAGTTCACTATTTTCTAGTGAACAGAAACAATGTCATGTGTCTTATACGAATAACCACACACTATGAATAATGAATGCTGAACAGTCAAACTGCTAGTTCATGTGTTGTCCCACAGGCTCTAGATTATTTGTTGACAACACTTGAAAAATAATTTTTAGAAATCAAAATCAATATATAGATGGTTCATTACCTAAAAAATAAGAATTATATTATAAAGGGTATTATTTACAAATCAGTTCGATTATTCTAGTTCATCTTTCTTTAGTAAGTCCAATTGACCAGTGAAAAGAAATGCCAGGATCTACTGCCAACAGTACCTGCTTTTACCATGCAGAAAGCTTCTCTGTCTGCCTGTGCAATACCATTGATAAAGTTCTAAATAAATTAAAACAAATACAAATCACCATTTGTAAAAAATTATAAAAATTGTTAAGCAACAAGTATGCACGAATGCGTTACGATACTTATAAAACCCATGCACTTGAAACGTAGAAAGATCAATAACCAACTGTTTTATGATAGTTCCTTCCACAGTCCTTGTATAAACTGCATTGTTCTTGTCATGTTAGAAGACGCACGCTCCATCAAAATCAACCATCTTAATGCTGACCCATAATGAAACATTCTTTTCATTCATATCAAAAGGATGCTTCTGAAAAGCTTCTGAAAAAACACCATTCTGGAAACTGAATTCCAGAATACTATTCTGGAATCTGAAAGATTTTGGTCATGATTTTCAAAAGCCACTACTAACCTGGGGAAATAATTTTGGTGTCTACCTAGTACTAAAGTGGCCTGATGCTCAACATGCAAAAATTGTGGTCCTAACTCAGGCAACTAAACTCATAAAACACAGGACTGAACAAGCCTCTGTATATAACTTAGTCCAATTCCAGGCACAAGGGAAGATCCACTAGCAAATGATTACTAACTTTGTTTCTATATCTAAATTTGACTTTGACCCTTTCGGTTGTACAGAAGATGTTGTAGTTTTAGCTATGCCTCCAATTCATTATGGAGGTGTGGTGCTGTTTGGATATTAAGGAGAGAAAGACATTAAGATTTTACAAAGTTAGTAATCAAAGTTAGCCTCTGAGGAGTTTGAAAACTTACTGTACGAGAAAGAGAAAGTACTAGACTAAAAGGAGTAACAGGAAGTTCCTACTGATGAAGTTTTTTCTCTTTAGACTCCAAAACTTGACTCCTGAATGGGAAAGATAACACAGACGAACGTAAGCACAGATCCTTTTCACCCTTTGCATTTTGTATCTTGTCATCTCCTTACAGTAAACTTCACAAAAGCCAAGTCCTTCTTCATTAAAGTAGGGATAGAGAATGAAGTTCATAATGTGAACAGATTTTACATGTCCTTATGCTGTGTGGCTCTTGCAAGAGTGGGAAATAATTTGTTTAGTTTTTTTCACTTGTACCCTTAGTCCATCAGAAATGCGTGTTTTACTCAGGCAGAAAAGCCTGTAGCATTTTGAGTTTTCTCTTATTGGTTCAGATACGTGATTGTTATGAAATTCTCTGAGCAGATTTGCACCGACTGCTCCTCCTAACCCACCAAAACACGACAAAGGGTTTCTACAACGTTTGACACACCAGGAAGTTGCATGAAATTTTTCTGGAACTTCTTTGAAGCATCACATTTTCTACCTTTATTGACTCCGTCTTCATATAGATTAGTTAGAGACATTCGCTTTAGGACATGAAAGTCTTAGTGTTACTATGAGACGGAAAAGTGCTAAAGCACGTATCACCAATTCAAGTTAATAATCTCCAGCTAGTAAAACACTTCAGAAAGAAGGATGTGAAAGAGGTCTCAGGTCAGCCTGATCTTACAAGCGACACAAAATTAAAAAAAAAAAAAAAGACTGATGGTCAATTATTGGCTACATATACGATGAAAGGTGAAAGGTTTTGTTTTTTGGAACAGCAATTCACATCCATGGAGAGAAGCAACAAAATTCACAGAATAAGCTTCATCTCACTGACACGTGGTTACTCTGTTTGGATGAGGACTACCTAGGGCAGTCAAAAAGGTTCTAAAGTTGGTTGGAAGGTGTCACAGAAACAGATGTAACACAAATTCAATCTTACACATGGCAACCAATGTGGAGAGAAGAACTAGAGGCCTGGGAAACAAGCAAGAGAGACCATAAAGACCACAGAAGTAGATATTTTATGTAGTTGCCATTGCTTAAAACTGTTGGGGCAATGTTAGAATCAGCGTTTAAAACTTTTCAGGAAAACCTGTTATTAAATACAGCAAGGCAAAAAGAAACAGACGATGACACTCTACATTAAATACACCATTATCTCTCAGAATTATTGATAAGCCAGGGGCACAAGATCTTGAATACATATGAATAATACACTATCTAGCAAATCCCAGGAGGATATACTTTTGCTAATGTGAGATATAGCAAACCACCAAACCGTATCAGAGAACTGGGTGATCTATTCCTTTAAGTACCTGTCTGTAAAACATGAAAAGAATTACGAAGTACTTCCATCTGAGAGATGTAAGCTAGAAATATCATGCAGGCAGTAGTAAAACATCAGCTGTTTCTAAGTTTTATTCACAGAATAATTTTTCAAATACCAAAAGGATAACCGCATTCTGGACTTGCATATTCAATATGCAAAGATTAGTTAACTACTAGCTTGGAAGTTGGTCGGCCGAGGGAACCAGAGGAAAATTATGTATGCATTTGGGATAAAGGACATAGATGAAAATGTGAAAGGACCCTCCCTTATCCCACTACCACCAGGGATGAAAAGTCACTATTAATAGTCCAAAAAGAGGCAACCTGTGGCTAAAAGCACACCCTACTTCTGTGCTGAAGGCAGTAATTAGATAGAAATACATATTATGTGTTTAAAAATAAAGAATACTTAGATAGAAATTAATTTAAATAGGAAATTTTGGACTAAAGAAAACAGAAGAGAAAGCTGAGGTCTCCATCTTCTGATTTATGTTTTAAAAGTAAAGAAACAAACTATGGTCCAGACCCATCAGCATATGGAGACTATAAAACTGTTAAGAACTGTGTAAAAAATTATGACTTAAATATTCTCTCTCTTTCAGTAGAAAAAAGAATTTATACAAATAAGGAGGCCATTAGTAATCAAAATGAATGTTAAAAGACAACTTTAAATCAGCACACCCAGATAATTTGTGCCTTAGCATCCTAAAAGTGTTTGAGAGTGCGTCATTTCAATGATGCTAATTTTCAATACATTTTGGAACACCAGAGAAATTTAGTAAGACTGCTAACATTTTCTGCCAATATTTGAAGATGGTAAGCAGTATGATCTGAGTAATTATAGAGCTCTAAGCCAACTATTAATCTCAGGCAAAATAATGACCAAAGTGATAAAGGATAAATTCACTGGGAAATGACATGGATAAAACTGGTGCCAGTCAACACCATTTTGTGGAGACTAGGTCAATAAAACACAAAGGCTTGAATTAGTCATCTGATAAAGTTACACATTTTGGTCAACAGAAGTTATTCCCCGATGAAAGACACAGACTTTTGTAGGGCATTTAGCTTAGAGCCACACTGCATAGATTGCGAAATTTGCTCTCTATATTATCAGTATCATCAAATGTAAGTTAAATGAATTAAGATAGAGATAACTGATAGATACAAAAAAGTAGCTGTCAACAGGAAATAATAATTGAAGAAGCATGCTCTATGTTATCCCAGTAAAATCTGTCAGTACCAACTCAAGATTATGTAAGAGTATCATCACTGATACAAAAGGAAATATAAATCATTGTTGAGAGCAGTTGTTCATGACACAAAAATCAGCACCTTGGTTAATAAAGGTGGTAGGGTGGTTATTCAGAGTAATATGGATTGCTTTGTAGGACAGACACATTTTATTATAGCCAAATAGACTTATGTACCAAAAAAGAAAGAATGCAGGTCACAACCAGAGAATGGTGCATGGAAACCAGGGACTTTGGGGTAAAAAATAATGGCACACAAACAACTCAGCACAAATGCCAGTGAAAGTTTAGGGCAAAAAGGGTTCATACAACCCCTAGATGTATAAATGCATAGGAGCAGAGATACTATCTCTGTTCACAGCACGAGTGATACTGGAATAGAAAATATAGCTGTATAGTCCCCCGCATCTTCCCAAGACAGGAAAGGTCTTGATTTACATTTTTCTCTACAATTCACCAAAATAGGGGAAGACTTCTGTGTCTCCTTAAGATGTTAACCAGAATATCCCATGCGCTGTAATTAGCGTAGCAAGGGATTTAGAAGGCAGTTGTGTGAAAAGAGCACATCAACAATTTGAAAAGTCTGCAGAGTACCTATGAATATTACATAAACATAGAAACAGTCTCTACAAATGATTACAAGATGGTAAGAGAGCCCAAACCTAAGGTTAATGAAAGGACAATATTGACAGAAATGTAGTGACAGTGGTAAGATCTTACCACTGTGAGATCTATTTTGGGGTTAATTCCTACCATAGCAATTACCTAGTTTAAGAATCACCACTTAAAGAATCATTAAGTGCTTCTCTGCTTTGTTACATTGCAACTTTTGAATCTGTAGCATAACAAAACACCCCTCAATGAATTTAAGCATTTCCTCGAATGTCTCTACTTGAGCAAGCTGGACCGGTGTAGCCTTGAATGATAGCACCAGTAGGAGTTTTATTAGCAAGTATAAAGTTTAAGAATTAACTTCTTCAGTTCAAGCTAGACATGAGGCTTCACCAGGAGAAAATCTGAAAGGCAGGTGGAGAGGAAACCGTGTCCCCAAGGTAAGGCCATGTTTGGAGATTACTTTGTCTTACCTGGTTGCGAGACCCTCGAGCTGCTGAATGCTGCTCCTCGCAGGCTGCTGTCCAGAGTCTGGGGGTTTGAGTTACCATGGAGCTCACCACATCCACCAGCTGCGAGGGCTGCAACGAGAGACACAGCGACCTAGTCAACACCCAAGCATTTGACTCCTTTTTTTATTTTTATTTTTTTTTTTGGCATTCTCCAGTGTACCGAGCATTCTCTTTCTGTCTCCCAAGTTAGGAGATTTGGCAGAACCCCAAAGAAAAAAAACTAACACACACACACACGTGCATGCGCACACAAAATCTATCACAGAGAGAATTAGAGAGGAAAGAGCAAGCCTCCGTGATTCAGGGCATGCAAGTGCTTTGCAAAGCCGTGTGCTTTTTCAGCAACCTAAAAGAATCCTAATACACACAGACCTTGTTGGCTCAACGTTTTTCAGCACCTTTGGTCAAGTATAACATCAGCAAAAACTTCGTCTAGATCATGGGCTGTGGAACTGCAGCTGAATCCCGTACTGTCGGGCCCGTTTGCTGCCTGAGAACAGCGGGGTGCACAAGAGTTTCCTGAGAAAATTTCCAAGCAGTTGAAATCGATTTAGCACCACTTATGTGCAAAAAGAAATAAGCAGGCCAAAGAATTTACCTTCCTGGAGTTTGGGGGGGAAGGTCAAGAAGAAAATCTTTATGAAAATTGCACATGAAAGATAGTCTGGCATTCCTCTGCAATAATAAACCTATTTGCAGACTTTGGCATGCCTGCCACTGAGCATGATCAGTAAATCTGTGTTTCGTATTCCCTCTGTATATTTCAACATATATCTAACCAGCTTCCTAGTCCTGCATTTCAAGCCTTAAGTCTTATGCTCAATATTTGTCTATATAATAGAATAATTGAATGTTGTAAAGTGGAATGAGATATTCATTGGAGAGTTTTTAAATTAATTATATACTTGCACACAAATGTCTAACAGTTTTTAAAACTATACATTAAGGATCATTTTATAATATAATCAATTTAATAAATAATATATTTAAAAACATCATCAGTAGATAGCTTTCATAAATCCAGCCCTAATTCTCAATCTGCAATATTACATGCTCTCATTTACATCACTGTGAGACAAATTTAGCATCTAACCCAATACAACCACTCACACAAGGCAGTGTTATACTTTTTCTAATCAGAGGTAAATGACTATACAAGGGACAAGAAATGACTTTTTAAGAATCATAAAGAATTCTTGATATGTCAGCTAGAAGTCAGTATTTTTCTACTGAGTTTTTCTATTGAATATATGAACCTCCATCTATCTGGGTAGCTACATACTTCACCTAGCCAATTCTCAGATGACATTCTGAGATGACTGTTGCCATCTCTCCATCTTATTTTGGAATTGCTTCCCTTGCCATATTTCCGTGGTGCATGTATGTTTATGCAGAATATAACACACTCAGGAAACAAAACTCTGTATAAATAATCTGAAAATCCAAGCGAGAATTAGAGTATTTTGCTGTTGCAACTTCTCCATATCTTATAGAAAAATTATAAGTGTATTACTATATTAAAATTAGCTCCATTCAATACTCTGACACTGTGGGATGCAACAAGAGCTAAAACATTCTGGGGCTGCTCTAGAGAGAAATATCAGGAAAAAAATTGGCTGATCTGCACTGAAGAGCTCTGCAGGATTCACCGAGTTTAACACATACTGTAAAAAATCAGAAAAGAATAACATTGTAGCACTGTAAACTAAAATATTGGGTGGGCTACATATTTAGTTCTTTCTACCCTAATTATATTTATAAATTAGTTGGGCTACGTTTTCATTTGTTTTGTTTACAAATCTCATATACCGGGACACTGGTAGCTTTTATCAGTGATGGACTCATTAGAGGCCGTTCATCTTCCCATGCTGCTATAGAGCAGAGCAGAAGGCATCAGTACTGGTAGCACTGACAACAGAGGCTGGAAGAGTTACAAATCCTACGGTAAGATTGGATTTTGTTACCTTGCCAGAAAACTTTCTGGTAAAAATTTTATACTGGCCTCCTACTCAAAAAATTGTGTGTGTGTGTGCGCGTGTGCATGCATGTGTGTGAAAATTTGAGCCAGGTAAGCCAATCATTTTCAAGAATAAAGCAAGGGACAAGAGATAAATTAGAGATTAAGAGATATTAATTTTTGCTTTTAAGTTCTATTACCTGTGAGCGTCAGTCATATTTAAAAGTCAAATAGATTTCCCTTGGAATTGGGCAAAAGCATAGGCTTGGATGGTTGTAAGAACTTTTTATGCTAACACAGCTTGATCACATGGCCTTACCCATAAGGCTTTACTCAACAAGGAAAAGCTGATTTCTTAAAATCCAATTTCACACAGCAGCAAGTGGCAATATAAGGCTTGAAACAGAGAGCAGTAAACAAAAGGAGAGTAATGTTTTCTGAACTTTCATTTTTTAACTTTCAGTGGCAATACTGATATTATACCCTATCACTATCTGCAGTAGGATTAAAATCTCCACAATTTAGAAAAGAAGTTGAGAAAAACCCCAGAGATCACAGAAAACAGCTGCAAAAGTGATCAGTGGGCTGAAGAAAATACTTTAATAGGAAACATTTGGAGAGTTCAACCCATATAGTTTATCCAAAAAAAAAAAAAAAAAAAAGAAGATAGATGACTTGATTACGGCATATAAGTATCTTCACGGAGAGGAAAGTACCAATTGGCTCGTTAATCTAGCAAAGAAGGGTGTATATATAACACAAACCAATGTTTGGAAGCTGATGCCAAATTCAAATGAGAAATTAAGCACATATTTTTCATCACCTGTGATTAACCATTAGAGCAATTAACAAAAGGAGAATGTACAGATTCTCCATTGCTTGATATCACGGTTTGGTGAGACTTTCCTAGAAAATGAATTTTTGTGAAAACAGAAGTTACCCCTTAGTCAAATACAAGTTATTGGGTTTCACAGAAAGACAGCTGGGCAAAGAGTCTGTAATACAGAGATGGGGAGATTAGATGATCTAATCATCCCTTTCTGGTCATAAATTAAGTATCTTATGACCTGAAACTACTGTCTAGCCTTGCAGTTAAAGCACTGGTTGGTGATAAGCAGTGTGCATGCTGTGTTGCTGGTTCTAGCACATACTTTGTGACGCATATGTGCATACACGTAAATATACAAATGCGCACGCACACATATATACATACATATGCACACAAATGCACACACAGACATAGAGTGAGAAAGTATTCGTGTATTCAGGCTATATGTTGAGTTAGAATTGCAAACATCCCTCCAGAGACAGGTGGACTAAATTCTGCTGTGAATAATATTCTGGCTTCTAATTTAGGCAGGCGGTTCTCTCCTCCATTAAGCGAGCGGCTGCAGTGAAACGAGAGAGGTAGCGGGTGATCTCCTTGTTCTGACACCAGGCAGAAGACGCAAGGTAGGCAATACGAACGCTGCTCTCTAAATCTGTGCTCAGCTCCGCAGGTGTAGAGCAATGAATAACAGTTCTTCATTTTATTAACTACTTGCCGGCCTTGTCTCTGTAGGCAGTAAGCTTTCTGGGCCGAAAAAGCTTCTCACTTATGTATTTGGGTGGTTAAGGCAATCAGTTCTCTACCTTAGCTGAAATCTAGCTGCTGCTGTGATACGTACAGTAGTAACACCCTACTGCTACCCTTCCTGCCTGCACACCAGCTGTCTCGCATACAACTACATCTTATTCCTGGCACAAAAATAACACTGGCATCTCAGAAAAGGGGGAAGGGGGAGAAGAAAAGGAAGAAAGAAGAAGAAATGGCTGAAACGTTGCATTGAACTGCTCTCTGAAAACACCAGAGTTGGCAAGTTTAAAAATTTCTTCTCTTTAACAGAGTTAAAGATAGATATTGGAAGTGTCAATTCAGCTATCTTTAGTGCTGTTGCTATGCCTTGGGCTGCTAAATTGCCAGAGAAATTAGCCATGTTTAAATATCAACCAAAAATACCTACAATTTTTCATTTGTTTTCACTAACTGCAAATCTGGTACCCACGGTTTGACTTTGGATGTAGCACTGCTTTTGAAAATACGGAAGCCAGCCAAACAGTGCAAATATGTCCATCAATCACCTTCTCTCTCAGATATGCCATAGGATGTTACTCCATGAAGGAAAACTACAGAAAACACTACCATCAACACACACACAGAGTCAATAAAAAATCCCTACCTATGTCAGAAGTGTGAAACAAGACCTCCACCTTCGCCTTTGCCTCCGTACCTACAGCCCTGGCCAGGGAGGAGCCTCCTGGGCACAGCACAATACAACATCAGCATCTGCCAAATGGCACAGTCTATTTTAGACCTAAAAGTCAATAAAGTGACATTCACCTAAAGGAGGCCTGAATTTGGTGCTGCCTTTAGTAAGCCATAGATGAAATACTGTATTTATCTACTGCATCTTTGCCTCATGCACAGATTTGCTTTTGGAGGGACCTGCACCAGTTTAGGAAACCGAAACTGAGGGTCCGATTTATAGGAGGCATTTGAAATTATCAGCTGTGCCTACAGGGATTTACAAAAGCACCTAAACAGTTTAGTAGCTTTACTCTTGATTTAACTCAGAGCAATTAGGCACATAATTTAAGAAGACGTTTTGGTAACTCCTACTAAATTCCTTAGATTTAGATTCTTAAATATTTTTCAAATCTGATTTATGCTTAAATTCTATTTTTGCATAATTTCACCTACACTATTTCATTTATTTCTATGAGAAAACATAGATGTGAAGAAATCAAAACAGTGACACTATTATTGTGTTTCAGGACAATTCTCTAACACTGTTCCATAATCAAAAACATTAACTGAGTGACTAATTTGTTATCCCCCCCTCCTTTTTGGATTTTAAAGGCATATGAGGGCTTAAATGATAAACAGGCCATTTTTGATAGATACAAAACTACAAAAGCATTTTTGAGAGATTTCACTATCAATCTCTAGGAAAGAAGTGCAGGATATGGAATGCACAAGATGAATATTTTGCTCTCTTTCAAATTGATAAACAGCTTTAATATTTTCAAACAATCCCTGGGGGATTATACTCGCAGGAATGCAGGAATATATGGCACATTCCAGTAGGCCATCAATAATTATGCCACCCTCTGCAAAATATAAATATTTTTTCTAAAGTTGCTTAAAATATACACAAAGCAATTGCGTATTTAAGCAAAAGTGTATGAAAAACATTCCAATATTTGCAAAACTTCTGCTGATAAACTGGACTTTTTGTGTTTTTTATGCATTAATATTATACATAAATATAATCACACCGGGATAGCATAAATGTGGCTACCTCTGGGACATGACCAGCAATTAGTCTGCACAAGGATTATGGATAACACTGCAGTCAAGGGGAACCACAAGCAGGACCACCACTTTCAACACAAAGTACAAGGTTTTTCTAGCACGTTTCAACAGAATAGGTATGCACTGGGATTTTAATCTCTGTTCAAAACACCCACACAATGCCTGCATATTAATCTATTTGCCCTAAGGTATTAAAGAGTAAATAAATACTATTTAATGGCTTGCTATGATAAAATTTTTCCTCTCTAGGTACTTATGTGATACTTATCAATCTATCCCTCCACAGCATACTCTTTTAAAGGAATTTAGAAATGCTTTCTGTTTTAAATCTAGCACTGATGAATGCTCAGCTTCGATGAAGGAAGCAAAGTGAAATAGTCATGAGTCAGTCAGAAATCACAGAGTCAAATTTGAAATAAATATTCATTATAGTACTAGTGCAAAAAGGTTTCCCATGGTAAAATCAGAGACAAAGCAACAACAAAACCTCAGAAATATCCCCTGTCCTCCAAGAAAATCTTAAAATACATGTTTTCGACTTGAAAGACTCTCCCCAGAATATTTCACTCTTTCAGGTAAACCTGACAGAGTTAGGTTTTACTTTCAACAAAACAACCCGGATCTTGCAGCACCCTGTTCTTCTTTGCTTGCAAAAGGTGTAAGACTTGGGCTGACATTTTGAAGCACGTGTCTCTAGTGAACAGAAAACTTACGCTTGCAACCTACATTATAAGCAAAAATTCTTTTCACATTTCATCTTAACTCTCTCAAAGTTACTGGACATCATGAAATTAAGAATTTCAGAAGCACAGGAATTTTGAACAAAGCAAAGCTATTCTGCCACCCCTTTTATACAGGACTCTCAAACAGCTAAATGAGTATTAACATCCCAAACTCCAAAGCAGTAACTCAGTAGAATCAACCTTGGAGCCAGACTGAGAGCCAGTTACACACAGTCAGCACTCAAAATTACTTACTACAGTCAACACTTTGCCTGCACAGATGCTTAAACAGCTTTAGTCGTCTTCTGCTTCAGCTGCATAGCTCAATGCAGTAGATGTTCTATACATCATGCATAGTGGTTTCAGAGACTGGAGATACATGAGTTATCTACCATTATCTGAAAGGCCAGTACTTTCAGCAATAATAATGAATTTGTGGTAAGCCAGCTGTCTGACAGTAACCAAGGCAGGCACCAAAACTGAAAATGCTTAGTATAGTAAGAATATTTTTCACAGTACATGGATTCATGGGTGTTGCAGTGTAAAACAGCATTCCGTAATTTTCTGTTTTTTTTTTTTTTTTAAATCAGAGACATATACAGATATCAATTAGCACAAAAATTATTTTACTAACCTGCAGGCAAACCAAATGGTATTTTTCTGATTAACAAGTCCAGACTAAAAAAAACCCAACAACTTGTCTCTTGATAGTAACTCATGAGATTTCTGCTTAACTTCATGAAATATGAGATAAAAAGCACAGCATGTCTAGGATTGTTGCGATGGAGAAAAAAAAAGGTAAAGCATCTAATTATTAAATCTGTGATACTTCAAGTAGGTGAGAAAGAATTATCCTCTTCAGAAGCATTGAACTGTAATCCTCTATTTTGTCTATTTAGCCCTACCTCAGGCAAAAGTATAGAAGAAGAAATAGTAGGGAAGAAGAAACGTGGTCCCCTCCACATTGCCCTAACAATCACCATTAACTGATTTAAAAGTATAGATGTTTTAAAAAAAATAGTTTAATTCATGCAACTTTTGCCCCTGAGTAGTGTCACTCTAACCTAAGAAACGAGCTTTGAGTCTTTGGCCTCTGGTTGTGCAAATACCACATTACTTTTAGCACACACCCCTTAGATGTACCCAACTGAAGAGCGGTACATGAAGGGAGTTGCTGTTTCCCACATACGCCCAACACAGAATGTGTGCAGTTTCATAGAGCTGCAACAGGAACGTGAACTGCAGCTGGCAGCCAAGCCGGAGCTAGTACAATTTTCTTAAACAGGGTTTAATATGTGTTGCCAGTATCATCAGCTTCACTTTCGACTAGCTGGAGTTTCCGAAAGATTTTGAAGGTGGGACATGATGAACACTGCAGTAACATAATCTTGATGTTGCAGAGGCATAAATAATCATTGCAAGGTCAGGCTTGGAGAGAAATGACTGCAATCAATTCATCAAAAGCAGAGAAGGCACGCACACCTTGCCTGCTCCCACCACGCGGGGATCTGGCGGCGGCTCATCCCCAAAGGGCCTTTAGAGCTTCGGCCCGGTGGCAAGCTGCATACGCACCACTGCAACCAGATGCAGATATATGATAACTAACACATACAAGTTGCATTTTCCCCTTATATTGCAGCAACTGTACCAAACATTACAGGCTGGAAACTGCTGAATCAGGAAATGGATCAGAAGCTAACTAAAATGTCTTTTTAGGTATTGATTCCTGCTCTCTGTTTCATGTCAGCTTCCTAGAATCCATCCAACACAAGCCCGAAAGGGTAATGAGTTTCTGAACACACACTCTAATGGTGCACACTGCATCAAAGCTTTCAGTAATTGCCTGGATGCTGCTTCCCAGCAGTACTAAACAACTTAAATATAATTAGCTGGGAGCCCTATGGGCTGCATTTCCCCATTGGAACACCTCTTACACTAATCCATTTATCAGGCTGACAGATGACTGAATCCTGCTACTATGGACCCATTCTACTAATATTTCGCAAGTCAAAATTTGGGCTCCTTACTTATCCAATGTATTTTTGCAAAAGAAAATCTACATTATTTAGAGCAGGGAGAAGAACAAACAAGCAACACACTCATCTCTTCACAGTACTGAACAATGTTATTTGTTTGATTGGCCCACTAAGTGCAATGCTGGAACTAGCAGGCAGAAAATGCATATCAGATGTACATACTAGGGAACTGTATGATGCCAAAAATAACAAGGAAATGTGCAAACACTGGAAGAACTATTGGAAGTTTTCCAGACAATCAAAAATTTTGGAAAGTTTGGACCAATGGATAGTTTTAGGGATATCCCTCCTGCAGATGGTCTGACTTAGCTCTCAAGCAGAAATTTCTGCACATTATTAATTTCCTGTGTATCCTTATGAATGATAGGTGACAAAAGAAATAAAAAAAAAAAAGGCTTGGGCTGTATATATGCAAATGCATATGAGTTGAACAGCACACTGCCACAGTACTATGCATTTTACAAGCTGCTGAAGAACTCTTGTGAAGGTACAAATAAATGTTTAAAATTTTATTTCTTGGGCAGAGTTTTCCAATGGTGTAATGTAAACTATTCTTTAATTTTCTCCCTGTGGCTTTTCTTTTCAGACAGATTCCAACAAGCAGACCTCTGCAGGGGCTAAAGTCATTGCGACTGCAGGTGTCTTCCTAAATGTGTCCCACTATTGAAATGAAGGCATTGTAAAAATGCTAAATTCTCATGAAATGTCATTATTCTTTTAAATAATGAAAAAAAAGTTCTCTAGGATGTTGTACGCTTAAGCTTCTTTTATACCAAGGTGCAGGACAGGAAATAATATGGGATAAAATTGGTAATGGCTGGTAAGGAGATATAGAAAAGGGGGTTTGAACAGGTGCCCTCCTCTTAGGCCTATTACACTTCAATTAATCCATATTCTGGCTTGGAATCATCAGGAACCAGCTACAGTATCAACCCTGTTTTATTTGGTTACTTCCCCTGGATGTTCTCACCAGGGACATAACAAATGTTGATGTTGCAATACAATAAGAAATAACTTATTGTACTGTTTCTACAGGAGCTTAAGCAATCTGCTTGTTGTAAAGCTGACGGTTACCACTCATGAATTCTCTTAAAAATAACAGCACAAGTTAAAGTTAACCCATGCTCTATTTTTTCTCTTATTTGCAGAAGGAAAAGCTTTTTAAAAGAAAAAGTTTATAAAAGAAGATTTCCAGTACGATAGGGAGAGAGAGAAAGAAGCCTGACTGTGTTCTGGATTTTGTTCCACTCACTAAGGGAGAATATGACTTCGAAGTTCAGAGCTAAGCACTAGGATAAGCAAACAAAAAACTAGAAAGAAATTTTACATAATCCAGGTCACCATCAGCTGAATTCCTCAGGAAATGTTAACCAGCTAAGAACACGCAAAAAACTACCACTTCACTCTGAAGCAACACACTGAAACATGGTAAAAAGTTCAGGTTTATACATCTTCCCGTTCTGTCTTGTTCTATCCATCTACAGACGGTCTCATCTTTTTACCTGGAGAGACGGACATCAGTATGAATTCAGTTCCAAAGAGTGGCTACTTAACTATTTAACAATGGAACTCGTGATTGAAATACAGTTATTCAGGGATCAAAACCAAACTGGTTTAGCTGTAAATCAAGAATCAGAAAGACGAGAGAAAGCCAGTGTTTCCCAGAATCACAGGCTGACCAGCAATCTGAGAAGGTGGCTAATGAATAGCAGCTATTGGGATGTTACCAGACTTCATTTTCGAAAATACAATCACAGGTGTTTACGCTGTCTGGTAAAATACCTAGCAGGTTATTAAATACTAAGCTGTTGGAGGGTCGGAGATTTCTTTGTGTGAACCTAGCAGCAGAAATTTCAATTTCACGTGCGCTCTCCTCCCACTCCTTCCCTCCGGCTTGAAACTGGAAAACTAATTCCAGAGACAGTGACTTTTGCATTAGCCAGCCAACTTCCCTATCATTTGAAGCCAACCCCTTTCTTCTGAGTTTCATTCCCTCTCTCCAGTATATTTTCTACCTCTACAAAAGAGCAGACCTGAGCAAGGTCTGCCCCAAACTATACCAACCCCAATACTTGTCAGTCATATGTTCACATGAAACATTATTTCACACACGTGTCTTCAAAGACTCCTTAAAAAGTCAGTGGCATTAAACAGACTAAACAACAGATGTAATCTATAAAACATTTTGACGTATAAAGTGTTGAGAAATCTTCTTTTAGTCATTTTTATTAAAATAGATCCTGGTCATCAACTTACATAAGGGCGACACTGTATTTGCCAGGCAGGGAATGGGTCACTGCCTTCATTTAGGTGCTTTAAGAAGCAGCTTGCTGTATTGTCAATGAAGTTGAATTTCCTGGGTGCTACTTCTGAATTGAAATGAATCTTTATTTCTTGAGGTAAATATAATCTCTTTAAAGTATTTCCAAAATTACTACATAAACAGGCTCCTCCTTTTATTTTAAGCCAGGGGCAAATATACAGCAGCTTTATAGTTAAAAACTTGCACTAATTTTTTTTCCTTTTTTTTAGAAGCAGAAAATAAAAGTTTGAGAAGACAAAAGGAATCATTTAAGAATAAAACTTACAGCTGGAGTCATACTTCAAATATACAGTAGTTAGTGGACACTTGGAGGGACACAGTAAAAAGTTACAGACCACAAAAACGTAGACAGTATTTTTAAGTGCCAATAAATGGCTGTTCTGAAAAGCATGTCAGAAACAACCTAATACACTGATCTGCAAACAGAACCCTTCTTTGTAATATCTATTTGAAAACTTGACTTTTATTTTCAGTAACTATCTTCAGCATTAGAAGATGCTGACTACTCATGCAAGAAGATTTTTGTGCCGTCTCTGTCCCTGGAGGTTTACAAGACCCCACTGGACACAGCCCTGAGCAGCCGGGTCAGACCCCCGAGCTGGCCCCGCTGTGGGCAGCAGAGTGGACTAGAAACCTCCTGAGGTCCCCTCCTGCCTAAATTATCCTGCAATCTTACAGTATTAATCTCTGTGTATTAAAAACATATATGCCTGTTGTACTGCTTACATTAAAAAAATGAGCTTAATAAGAAAAGTAATAGCACAAACTTTCATATTGAATTCAGACAGATCTTGAAAGTATCAAATAGGAGATGCTCTTTCTGATCATACAGACTTTATGCTGGTTAAGCAACTATAACAAAGCTGAAGACTTGTGACTGAAGACACAGGAACTTTTTGTTATAACAAATAAGCTTTCAATTTTACCTTTTCACTTTACTTAAATTATTTCCAGAGCTACAGTAGTAAGAATTATTTATATTAAATTAGATGACTCTCACAAACTCTCAAACTGTGTGATTTATAACCTTTCCCCCAATTAAAATGCATGGTGTACACTAACAGGTTGTATTGTGTAGATATCAAAAATTCACCTGAGAATACTGGCTAAAGTAGTACACTAAATTAAGTAAAGAGCAGGAGCATGAGTTTATCTGCAGTAAATATGGCTGTGAAAAAACCTGGGCATTTTGAAATACGCAGACAAAAAAAAAAACAAAAAAAACCCATACATCACACAAACTTTGTGGTAAAGAGAACTGGTCTGGCAGCTTCTCGGTCCAAAGAACCCAGTCCTTCGAGTTGGCTAGTAACCTAATTATTTCCCTGTATTTGAACTATTGGATAAAATATTGTAAGAATCTGCAGTACCAGTGAAATTCCAGAAAAAAACAGAATATTTTCAAAATTAGCATCTGCATGGTACAGTAAAAAACTTCTTTAGGTTTCAGTCCAGTTGATTTGTTAATCTGATTAACCTGATGATCGATATTAGCTGTCTCATAATCTTGTTACTAGATACACCTAACAGGAGTAAACAGGGATGTATACCTCTACATTGAAACCAAATTCACCTCTCTTGACTAGTATATATGAGATAAGTTTATTTGCATAGTGAGATTGAGATAAATCCTTTTAATGAATTTGACTAAAGTATCATCTCTTAATATACGTAATGTTTATGGTATTCTGATACCATAAACAGTATGACCTAACCATCTTTGTTTTGTTTAGTTTTTCCATATATTTTAAGAGATAGAAAAAGAGACAAGAGAGAAAATAATAGATATTTTAGCTAATAAAGCTCATCTATTTTTAATGATTCTCCAATCTGTACTTTAGTGAAAGGATGCACATAAAGACTAGCCAGGATCCTAATATTAGTAACTGGTTATCTAAATAATTTAACCAATACATATTTTATAATGTCTCATGCTATGTTCAGACATAGTTAAGTTTGTAAAGTATGCTCTAGAGTCAAAATGAAAAATCTTAATATAAGTATCAGAAATTAATTAAAAAACACACATACACACACAACCCAAAGCTTGAAAATTCAACTGATTAGTTAAACATGTTGGGGAAGGAGAAACACTTACTGGAATGCGGGAAACTACAAAGTTAAATTGTTCTCCTTTTTCCCAAAGCTTCATTGGCCCTGCTGCTCCAGCATGAGAGCTCAAGGTCCTCATTCTGCTACTCTAAAAAGCATTTCTTTAAAGATTGCTAGGACAAAGGAGCTTAAGAATGGAAAGAGTAATATGCTTGTTATTAGTCCCAGCACCTAGAAATGCCTTACAGTATTTAATACATAATTGTACACCAAATTTATATAATAAATTCTTCTAGCTCTGTTCAGTAAGTATTATGTCTGTTTTTCCAATGTGAAAGTAAGAAATCGAAGTATGTTTGAAAGTCATATAGATCAGGATGATAATCTGAATTACAATGCAGACTACTTAAATTCTTACCTACATGTACTGTACTAACCTAACACTGCACCTTCATGTAAATTTTATGGCACTAAATTTTCCAGACTAATTTTGAGCAGTCAGTATTGGATGTTACTTTTAGTTAGTACTAAAATGTTATTTTTCCCAGGATCTGAGAAGTGTGATTATTGTTGACTTCAAAACAAAATGGAAGCAGCTGCATCAGTCTTTTAAACTTAGGAACTAAACTCTCTTTTTACAAATTGAGAAAACTATGAAAAGGGAGAGCAACTGTTTACACAGAAAGATACCTATTTTTACTGTGCTGTATTAAATTAAACAGAACCTTTCTATTTCATGATGGAACACGTCAGGGATATTCACACCACTTAACTTAGATTCCAATTTAAGTATATGTATATGGATGCTGATGCCTAAAGCTGCATTGTATGAATATTCAGTCTTCATTATAAATGAGTAGTTTCCTTGTATTACATTAACAGAAGGACCTGATAGCAAAACATTCACTGGCGTAAAAAAAGAATCACACCAATGATATCAGCAACCAAAAAGGATCATTAAGAGCCTGTTTGCATCTCAGTTTACAGATTTTGTTTTGCTTTGCAATTAAGTGTTTTAGGGAGGTGCAAGGTGTTACAGTCATTTTTTGCTCTAGCCTTCAAAATTATTTAGGAAAATTCTCTTTTAGTACAGGTTTACTTCTCAACTTACAAGGCATCAGAGAAGACCAAGTCTTTGACTTCTCCATTCTGCTGAGCTATGTGAACAATTCTTAACTGAGTGACATGAAACATGGCCCAAGAGGCTGAGAGACTCTGCTTACAAATTTTGGAGGACAGGCATTAAAAGTTAAATTTTATTATCAGGGTAGCAATAAGCCTAGCAGCCAAATTCTCTGTTTTATCCTCTGTAGTTTGTAGTTTCAGGCTGCAGCCATGCTTCTTGTTCTGACTGCAGCTTCACTGGTGTCAACTTATTCCCTTGCTTATCGTAATTGCTCTTCCCTCGCGCTGCTGCCAAACATCGCTGCCCCTCAGTATCTGTGGAGTAACTGCTTATGTCAGAACGGTTCTGATTAGAAGAGTTCGGAGAGGTGGTGTTAAAAAGGGTTTAAACTAACCGAGATTATAGCAAACAAATCGGGTCAGGGAGTGCCTACGTGACTGATTAAATCTCAGGGGTGCAGTAAGGAACTGTGGGGGTGTCACAGTAGCCTGCTCAGCCAATTCGGCTGCAGCCAGACAAGCGTGTGGGAAACACAGAGTGTGCTGCCCTCCTCCTTAGGTTTCTTTTCTTCCTCCCCCCTGGTGGCTAAAACTCAGCGTCCCCGATTCCCTGATACATGCTTCCAAGATTCCTCAAAACAATTACCTCCCTACCAGTACCAGGGTTTAAACTTTTATAGAAGTCAAAGCACATCGATATTGTACCTATATAAAAACAAAAAACCCTCAGTAAACCAGCAATGAGTTTGAAATACAGTCATCTTGGTGTCCTCAGTTCACCTTGTTATTGCACCTCCAGGTATTGCAGCACATACGGCATGTAACATCTCCCACCGTTTGGAGACTCCCCCTAAAGGTGAGCCATATGTTTTGCAATACCTAGACACAGCAGGATAAGATAAGGAAAACTCTGCAGCCTTAAGGCAGAATTGCTTTGATTTCACTGCTTTGTGTCCTGTCTTTATTTATTTTTTTTGTAATGAACGATTTAGCAGTTTAATTTATTTGGCCTAAGCTTACAGAAAAAAATACAAATACTGGGGTGTACGTGTGCGTGTGTGTGTGTGCGTGCACGCGTGTGCATAATACCTAGGAAATCTCTTGTGTTATCTCTCTGTCTGTACAACATTACCTTCCACTAGACAAATATATTTTTAAACAGTCTGGAATCAAAACAACATTCTCAGCATTCAAGACATTCTGTCATCACTGCCCATTTGTTGCCCTCTAGGTTTCTCTCAGCTGGCAAATTTCCCACTTAAGGAATTATCAGATTCATCGCTTAGACATGGCAGCAAAATAAAATGAAAAGACGGATTATTCTAGAGAACTCATATTTTTCATTCACCGTAAAAAATTCGGTGCATGAAAACTGAACATAACAGCAAATGGAAACAATCTCTCAGACTTCACAGTCCTCCCTTATTATACTCTGCAAAATTTAATTTTGACTAAGATGCTACAACATTTATATTATACATATCCTTTATTTCTTTAAAAATGTTTAATGCCACACATTATGTTAACTTGTTTTCGAGACCTAAACACTATGCTCACAGGCAATGTGTCTTTTTCTACTGTAGTTCTAATAAGGCTTCTGCTTCTGTATACTGCTGATTCCACTCTATTTTACATAAAGAATTACTAATTCCTATGTTGCCATTTTCCCTACATCATATTTTTTCACAGAGAAATAGTATGAAAAAAGAAAGAAAACATATCAAAATGAATAAATTACGAGTTTTGCATACCAGGAAGATTCAGGATTTCCTTGGCTGATGGAGTAGCTTGACTGTCAGAAGCTGTGCTGCAAAGCCATACTGGCCTGGGCCCACCTGGCTGCAGCACCTGGATTTCTGATAAGCAGAAACCATGGTTCTTTGCACAGTAATACACTAAATCTCTCCACAGCCCTTTCATATCAAACTGTGGGAAACTATCTTCTCCCTCGGTGCAGAAAAAAGAAACTGTGGGAAGGTCTGGAGAAACGTCTCAACATCTTTTTTCCTCACTGTGTAGTTAAAGCAGGTATCATCTTCTTGCCATAGATAAGTGAACTAATAAAAGCTCTTATCAAATCCAGGTTAGGGTTTCATGTGTACATATGTGCAGAGTGTGTATGTGCATGCACATGCACCAAGTTAGGGACAAGATGAGTATAAGCCTGAGAAATCCTAAAGTGATTAACATACAGCAAACCTGTTACTGAGCCAGAACAGACTTAAGGAGACTATTGCTTTCCAGCATTGATACTAATCCACTATCTTATACTGTTCACAGTATAACACAGTCATTAATCAATTTCTTTTTAGAGCCTCCCCTTAAAGCTTAAAAATTCATGATTCACTTTATTAATATTCTGTATGGCTTCCCATATTTTTTAAGTGGTATGAATAAATTTATCTGTGGTTGCTAAAGGCCACAATATGGGAAAATACTACATACGAAAGCCACATGCATAGAATCACTTTCCTTAAAACGCACTGCAAATCCCAAGCAAAAAGGACCGCAAGGGACCAATTCTTTTCATTTATTGTTGAACAGGCTAACATGAATATGTTCTCTGTGCAAAAGAAAAGAAGAATGGCCTTGTGAAGAAACGTTGCAAATGGAGGAAATAAAGTATACTATTATATTTGCCACATTCTAAGGCTGGAAATTATTCCATATACTCTTTTGGGCTCAGGCCCTTCTGATCTACATTTTAGAAGACAAAAACTCATCTAGGATTTCATGCTATGAAACAAGGACTACCAAAAAGTGTGCTATGTAAGTAGTGGTGTGTTCCATTCCATCATTACATCTAAACAGATTCTCTGCTAGGTCCCAAGGTTCTCAATACTGTGTTATTTAATAGTCCAGGCTGGGGCACCAAGCACTATGTTCTGCCATTCTGGCCATGAAGTATTAATAAATAAAATACAGAGAAACCAAACCGACTACTTTAGTAAGATTGAATCAGTCATCCACAGCAAATACCAGAGATGCAGACTTACAAATATGTTTCAGTTTTATTGAATGTAGCAAGATATAATAGCATACTATCTCATGAAAGATCTGACCACCATGTGGGTAGTAAGTAATTTTGTGCCATCAGAAATGATAGTTCATTCTCCAACCTAGAGTCACATTCCAAAGAACAGTAAGATATATTGTAATCTAATACAAAACAATACAAGAGCAGCAACGTGTAAAGGTATACTATTATGATTTTTTAACTACATAAACCATGGTTGATCTCTGAGTGATTTCTATGTGTGTACATTGTAATATAAGCTCTGGAAAAACAAAACTTGTTCTGCAAAGGTTAAATGATCTTGTTACTCCTTTATTCTTTCCTTCAGATGCTCAGCTATTCAAAATTACATAACTGAAGTGTGTTTTTAGATGGAAAAAATACCTTGGTTCCAAAAGAGGCACTGGCATGACTTTTCAGAAATATCACGTTAAAAATAAACCATCATAAAAATTGTATTGTATTGACTCTATGACTCTAAAAATGCACTCTAGACTGTCATTACCATTAAAGGTGATGAATATATTCTAATTCATTGGTGATTTTTCTGATGCAGACATCTCTCCACCACTGCACTTCACTTCTTTCTTCCCAGGAAAATGGAGACCAAATATTATCATCAGATGGCAACAGACACCCATCATGGGGCTAGTAAAGGGGTAATTCATTAGCAGTCTGCTGAGATATGCAAACATTCTGCAAAATTCTTCAAAGCAGAAGCATGCCATTAATTTTGGTATTTATTACTTTCTATGAAAGATAAGTGACTCAACTTCAGGAATGGCTTTACAAGGCTAATATTTTGTCCCTGTCTAATGCTTATTTGCTGCATGATGTGCCTGCCTATTATGAGGCTGTGCTTATTCCAAATAATAAATTAAGCAGTAAGACATGACAAGCAGTGCACTTGTAGGCAATTTACTTACCACCTGACACATGCCACAAAGGCTCAAGGCCAAAGGCTGAGTAACTTTAACCATTCAATAAATGCAATAATAATCGAACTGAAACGCACAGCTTTGAGAGACTTACTTCTATCACAATATGGAATTCATATACAGAAGAAAGCAGTTCTATGCATTTAGTGAGCATTACTGACATAATAATGACATTGTTGAAAAACTTTTTTTAACTGTAACTCTGACAGTGGTTTATAATACAAATTAAATATGGAGGTTTATAATACATTGTTCTAGGATCAGACATTGCTTGTGAAATGACATAACTACCCACAGACTGGAGGTCCAGTATCAGTTTAAAAAAATGTGTGCATACATATAGATAAGTATTAAAGGATAGGACAGTATAGGGCAGGGCAGATATCAGTCACTCCAGAGATTTAGTGACTGACCTGCACTATTAACTGGATCTATCCCATTTTTGCAATCCTGATCACGTAACAATTAATTAACGCCTACTTGTGGAAGCAGCAAAGAATTAATTTAAAATGATTTATTTTTTTCCTAACAGCAGTAACTCATCTTATTCTGAAAAGAATGAGCACAGACACTGTGGGACATTGTGTTTCTTTCACTGCTGCAGGTTTAATGAGTAAAACAATGACATTATTTAGGTTCATGACCTATTCTCCAGTCACAGTAAAGTTCACCTCTTAAATAAGCAGTGTGACAAGCTGGCTTTAATTTGCATTCAGCATCCTAACATTTGACATTTTCCATAAACTCACTCTCCTGCTATGCTCTGCAACTCTCCTGCCTAATCTGACTGCAGAGCCTCCCCACGTAAAGAACAAATCACCGTTTCCTGCATTCGCATGGAAACGTGGGACAGGTAAGGCAATCTCATGATTAACGTTTACAGGAACATCCACTGCTCTGAGTGATCCAACCTGTGTGGACTTGCACAAAATAATGTGTGGCGAGCTTTGCATTTAATTTCACATATATATATAAAACAGATTTGGATTTCTCTGATGTAGGAAAAGATCATATATACAAGATGAAAAAGTGTGTATAATACAGCAAGTTTTACATATTTATCTCAAATTTGTATGGGCATTAGCTTTCACAGGTAGTACAAAATCTCCAGTGGAGTATTATGGCTTGTTTAACCCTGGCACAGAAAGCTGCCTTCCATACAGATTCCTAAAACCTCAGCTAAACCCTTAACAGAAAAATTAATCTGACTGAGAATAAAGGATGTAAAGATCTACTCATTAGGTGGAGAGACTAGGCAGCAAACTATTTTATGAGAAAGAGCAGTATCTATTCATTCTGTCCTCTTCATTCTGCTGAGTCTTAATCTGTAAAAAGGGCTGACTAAAATGTATCTCCGCCTCTTATGAGATAATCTTTACTTGGAAAAGCTACACCACATACCACAGCAGGAGCGAGCCCACTTGGCTTAATAATTCAAAGAACAGAAACTGCTATGGTCTAGTTTTACTTCAACAGGTAGCACGGCATTTTCGACAGGTTTTCATGGGAAACCCACAAAGTGTTTTTTCTATTTTTTTCCTGAACTCTCCCTCCCACCCCAAGCATATGAACATTAGGATTTCATAGATACTATAAAGGCTGCATAAAACAGGAAGAGGTGCCTTTTTTTTTTTTAAAAAAAGATCTAACTTAAAAAAAAAAATTCAAAAACTAAGAACTAGTTACTGGTTTCTCTTCCTGTCCTTTCTCCAACCATCTCACCCCACCCCAAAACAAGGAAAGGAAAAAGAAAATCCATCCATTGCTTGAGACTGAGTATGAGCACATGTAAACTAAACAAAACAACCCCCAGACCCTTCAGCTAGATAAACATCAGCGGACTGGTGTTTTCTGTTTTCCTTAGGAAACGAATGGCATCACATCCAAGCTCTTGGATGTTGAGGACAGAAATATTACAGCTCTAGTATGGGCTGCCTCTTCTCCTAATGCTGAACCAAAACATGCTAGCAGAAAAATACTCAAAGTACCAAACATCATTTTTATTCTCTGATTTCACAAATYGTATTCTAAAGAAGAAGCTTCTTACTGCTTAGTCAAGATAGAATGCAATTTACAGTCTTATAGTAAAAAAGTGTACTCATACTCCAATTTTTGTAATAGTTATTCTTTTCAAGATTTTGAATGTTGTAATGTAAACATTTTCCATAAAACTCAATTCTGTATAATAAACAATATTTAAGTTTAAAACTAAAAGACCACAAAAACAGATTTATTACATCAAGTCAAACATCTGCTTTAGCCAGTATCTCTTCTTTGACCATAGCCAAAAGCGGGAGCCTAACAAAGAGCACATGAACAAAGCCAGGCCACAGCAGTGCTCTCCCAGCCCCCAACAGTCTGCAGCTCTGGGACCTCCTCATGGTGCCAGTATCAAAACACACCAGTACATACACACCAGGGTCCCATGCTGGCGCAACATTAACGCTGAGTATTTGCCATTTATGACCTTGGAAAAAAAATCCATCTTCTGCAGAACTGTAACAGGTATCTTGGGAATCTTGTGGGGCAAAATATCTGGCTGTGATTTTAGCTATCTAAATGCTATTTGGATGAACGTAACCCTGTCCTCCTTCATGATTTATTCGATGTTCAAAGTATTAAAGAGCATTCAGTTCCTTCTTCCGAACCTGCAAGTAGGGCCCAAATCAAAAACCATACAAATGTGAATATTTCTACAATAAATCTGCACGTAAAAGCTATGCATGAGGACTGGAGATTTTCACAAATGTTTATTAACCAAATGTCCAAATCTTCATGTATGTGGGCAAAAGCATAATCTGTAGAAGTGATGGACCTACCTGAAAATTAACCATAGAAATGCTTTTGCGCCTTTCTTCCTTTTTGAAAATCTGACTTCAGGCACACTGCATCTCTGCTGAGATGTGTGATGGTAATCACTTGGCTTCGTGCCTGAGAACATACCCAAAGTATGCGGTGATCTTGAGGACAAGCCCATTACTCAGTCATATTCTCCAAATATTTAGTCCTTAGACTTCCATAAAACTCCTTTAAACAAGGGGACAGAATTGCTGCATTATTACTGAACAATTCTTGCATTTTGGAGTTAAAATGCCTAATTTCAGCTGCTTATTTTACAGCTGCTGCTACACTGTCTTCTACTTTATTCTAGTTGAATAATTAAATACTCTTTAGTCCTTCAGACAGTCTTAGACTCAGCGTGGCTGTTAATCAATATCATACAAAAGGGAATTAGGCTTAAGCAACTGTTGCACAAGGCAGAATGGATAAGGTGAGAGGGGAAAAAGGCTCTTTGGAGTAGAAGACTAATTTTTTTTTGCATTGTACAACACATCTTACCAAATGCGCACAACACATTCATGAACACACAATACCTGCCCAGATGCACAGTGGAATTCAAATTAACCTCCAGGATTTAGCCTTGTGTTACAATATGATGACAACAAACAGTCACTTCAGTCTATTCTTTCCTAACTTCCCATTCTTCATATGTTTCAGGGATCAACTCCTTCCCCCCCCCCCCCAAATCTTGGCACAAACATTTTTAAAATACTCAGTTTTCAGGGTAAATTTGACTACATTAAACATTTCTGAAACTTTTACTGTATGATTGCAATAGGAAAAGATTAAAAAAATAAAAAGAACACATTTAATAAATGTGATCTTGAATTCTGCTCAGTGCAAAAGAGTTAGGAAGACTCATCTTTCCAGTAATTTGAGGAAAATTTCTAGAATCTCTAAACGGCCCACAAGATACATATTTTTTCTTTCTTTTCTCATACGGCAATTAATTGGTAGAGTATTAAGAGAGATCGTAGACTGGTGCTCCCAAAGAATGGAAGACTCATAGGAAGTAATGTAAATTTTCCCCATGCTACCCTGCCGCAACACTTGCGGTCAGATCTACACAGAGAATAGCAGACCCTGTAGTTTCCATATCTCTTCAACTGCCTTTCCTTTCTGATGAGAGATTCTGGTAGGAATTGAATTGAGAAACAATTAAAACTTCCTAATAGGCCAAGAAATGGCTTGCAAGTTGAACAGTAGCAATTTCAGGTGCTAAACAAATAAACACTGATAATGACATCATCAAGCCACCGACCTAGAGGTGGAAGACTCCGTATACCCTTTTTACTCCTCTTTCTGGGCAGCCTCTTAAATTTATGTTTAATGACCTAGTATTTATAAAACACAGTAATTCAACTTTATCCCATACACAGTGTAAAATTAATACCTCTGAGTAATACAGAACAGATAGGATTTCAAATGGAAAACAATTTTTATGTAACGCATTCTTGATATTATACTTTCTGATACATTTAGCTGAAATCCAGTTTTGCCAAAAATATTCTGGTGTTGTACAACCAGTTACAATACTGACATTTTAGTCATTTATTTATAAATTCTCAGTGCACACTAATTGATATATAATGCAATACACTCTTCACACTAACTTGATACTGCAATTTTGCTGATCATGAAGTTGTGGCAAATACACACTTAAGGAATAACGTGAGCTAACCTACACTTACTATTTTTGCACGTTATTTAGCTAGAAAGTAATGAATGACCTTTTGTTATATACAAGGCCATCTTTTTTTAAATGAAAATTAGACTTCAAATCAAAACGTAAAAATCAATCAAACACAATGAGATCTTCTGAAATACTGTTTTACTACTTAATAAAGTTTATATAAAATGTGCACAACATTTAATAAAACAGTTCTGCAGTTGGAACTAAATCAGTAAATACAAGATGAATAATCTGTAACTAGTGAAATGAACAGAATATTTCCGGGCGCCATGTCCTCCAATATTTTAAAACCAGTAGATCTCAGCCTCTCTTTTTTGGTTTTCTAATCAAGCAACTATTTGGGGGAAAGGAGGGGCTTTCCTGCCTTGTAATCTCCCAAGCAGTTTCTCATCTTTAAGCTATTTGCTAAACTTGATAAGCTAAAATGAAGAAAAGCCTTTCACCTGCTGGAAAGGCTACAGTTACCAAAAGCGGTTTTATTACCTTGGCCAGGTCCAGATGTATATCTGGAGTCTTCTTGCAGTTAAGCAGATGACTTTCTCTAAAACTCCAGCAGGAAATGCCTACTGTCTGAATACTGTCTTCATTATAATAAGGAAAATAATAAATTCAGGACTTAATGGTATGCCATGATTTTGCATTAATGTTCCATTTCTAGCAAAAATGCAACTATTTTATTTTCACGAGATTCAAATTGTCCTTCGTGATTCATCAGAACCTACTTATGCTTCAGCAACAGGCTTGAGTGGATGCGGCATGTCAGGCAACACTGCCAGACTTGTAGGATGTTAATTTAAAAAGCTTGTCTGAAAAAATGGCCGTGGTAAGTACAACTATAATACAAGCATATAGAGGAATCAAAATAAGAGACTAAAGACAAAGATACATAAATAAATGCACAGCCCAGTTCCTAAAATAGTTTACATTAGCAAACTAATCTCTCTGTAGGGTCACAGCCAAGTGCTGTTGTATTTGTAATCTAAACTGAAGCCAAAAATAAATATATATGGAAGTAAAATTTTAAAGACACAACTATTCCACCTTCAATACTTAATATTCTAAGAGTACTTTAGCAGATATCTAAATGCAAAGCAAATAAAAGAAATCATGTTTGACAGAAATACCAATTCTTGCTTAAAAGTGGATCTCTCTTAAATGTCTTAATAATCCAGACAACCATAATGTCTAATAAAGTAGCTCACTATGCAAAGACCTTATTTCTCCCTTCCATCAAAACATACTGTCACACAGATCAGTGTGTTAACTGGGCATCTTTGCCCCTCCTCCAGAGAGTTTTCCTTTGACACCTTCTTCTCTAACTTACGGCGGCTCTGACTGGGATAGCGAACTGCACGAGACAAACCCTTCTTTAATTAGTGCAGATTGCTATGCCATGAATCAACAAATACACACCACTGGTGCTACCACTGTAGTTGTCTCAAAGGTCTATTTATTTGCCTCCAGTTTCCACTAAAACTCAACTGCCTTAATCCCCCATATGCCACTCACCTCTTATTTTGCTATGTGCCAATTCTTCATGCTAAAAGGCAGTCTGTACATGTATGGATTTTTTTTTTTAATTGTGTCTCCAACCTACCAGCTGTCAAAATCTACTTGACATTTACAATAGTGTCTGCAGAGTAATCTGTATCTATTTCAGGTTTTCACTGTCAACTACTCTTGCTCTTACTTTATGAATACACTTTCATTGTGTACTCCTCATATAAAGCTTATCATTTTTGGTATACATCTATATTATGGTTGAATAAAAAATCTGAAATACAGAAACAGTACATTCTTTAAGATAAGATGAGGATGAATTACATAATAGGTATTGAACAACTCATCTCCAATTTGGCAGGCAGAATGCACACACTTCTTTGTTCAGGCAGTCAAACATCACTTTGGACTCAGGAAAAAGAAACTAAATTGAGTTTGCAATGGAGCTATGCTTTAGACCTCTGCTAGAAAGTAAAAGCTACGTCAGCCAACCAATAGTCTGATTAAATCCAAAATGTTCTTATATTTTGCACTTAAGGAAGATAACTTTGCTCTTTCCTTTTATTGCAACTTTTGACAACAATGAACTGTCTCAAGAGATGAAAACTGCTTCTTAGTCTGAAAATCGTACAGAAAAAATCAACTGCCCTTACAAAAAAAAAAAAAAAAAAAAAGAATGTCTGGACAAACCTTTCCCAGATTTTCCTTTTTCAATTATTTAATGAACATATGGTTATTTATAATGTAAGTTACACTTTTAGTATTTCAAAAATTAGTTATAAAAATGCTTAGAGCTACTCAGCTGCTTCCCCTGTCTATGCTGCCCTCGTGCAATACCCTTCCAGTATCCTTTGCTATGGGATCTCTTTTGACGGTGAACCCATGTTCTTGTCTCAGTGTATTCTCTCTGCCTTAAAACTTACATTAGTTTTCTTCTCTTAGAAAGTACCTTATAACAGGACACTTCAATTTTGCATACATCATCACATCAAATATCACTCATGATAAGTAACAGACTTGTCCAGCTGGCATAGCTGATTAAAAATACAATAAATGCAAACACAGCTATTTGAAACTAAGTATTTAAGAAACTATAAGGAGTCAATCATTCAGGTTAGTGAAATGCAACAGTAGTTAATGGCAGGATTGCTTTCATCTACATTCTGACACACACGTACAGTATAGACATGCATGTCTGCGCTAGGCTCCTCTTCCAGTCAAGAGGACAGGCTCTCCTGGAGGGGGATACACCTGACGCAGTAGGAGAGGGGTTGCGTGCTGGGAGCGCCTGTTTTTCTCCCCGACAGCAAAGGGAGATGGCTCAGGAGGAGCCGTCTGTGTCGCTCCACCTCTGTGTAACCTGAGAAGGCAGGTGAGATGATCCCACCCTAGAGACCTTATTTTAATGAGTAACAGGGACACAGCTGAGCGTGTAGAACTACAGACAGTCTTCTAGGGTTTTTTCTCTTTATGTATATATGTATGTATGTAAATGTGTGTGCTTGTATAATTTTTTTTAAACCAAAGAGAGTTATGCAGCAACACAAAATCCAAATGAATCTGCTTCCATGCTGTTCTTATGCCTTTCGATAAAGATTATACAGTTTATTTTACTCGCTGTTAGTGTCTACAGAATTTAGTGGACCTTCTCATGCAAACATACTGGTTTGCTCAATATTCCCTCCTGTTCAATGGAGATTTAATTCTATCTGGTGTATCAGTTAACTCAATAGATGGTAAACCAACTTTTGTTCCTCTGTGCAGTCAACATAAACTGCAAATATAAAAAACATTTTGGAAAATGGCAGGTTTCTCTCATCCAGCTTCTAGTATTTTCTCAAATATTGCTCTGTACTCTTGTTTTTTCATATTTTTGAAACTAGATCCTACTGTCAAAAAATAACATGAAAATAAATACCATTGACTGAAACAGTAATGCTGCACAAACCCATACATTAATTGAAAGAGAAACTGCTCACTTCTTAAGTACACTATTAAATATATGGAATTAGTCTTTTTTTTTTTTGAGTTTTTCTTTCACTGTTCATTGTGCTTCACAGTTCATTTGGGGGCTCACACAGAGCTCTGTCCTTGACTCCCTTCTCATGAGGGAATCTCATCCAAAAGCAACTTTAATTATTACTTAGACATGGATACTCTGCTCCAGATTTGCCTCTTCTCCAAAGACCAGGATCTCAGGCCCTTTCTGATGTGATCAGGACTTTTGGCTGTCAACTCCAGAATCATTTTGAGCACTCAACACTCTCCCTCCCCTCGCTGTGCAACCCCTTCTTGCTATGCTTGTATTTTTGTCAAGTGTCATCAACATCACAGCCATCTTGTTTGTCACAGAGGCTTGTAGCCCATGGTAAATATATCTTTAACATACACATTTTTCCAGATGTCCGTCTTTAGATTATATAAATATATTTTTTAATGTAACATCTGAATGCTACTCTTATTCATTACAAAGCTTATGCAAAGATAACTTTCATAGCTTTTTGTTCTTATCATAATATTTCTAAGCAACTTACCACCGAATCACCATATTGCCTCAAACGCAAGCAGTCTTTCTTCAGTTTTAAGGCCTTTCATGGTCCTTCTCTAACCTCCTTTATCTTATTTGCCTGTTAGTGCCCTCATCTACCTGTTACATTTTCAAGTAGTAATCTTCATGTTTCTCCTTCATGCTCTCCTTCCATTTGGTAAATGCTTCATATAAACATCCACCAAGCTACTTTACTAAGATCCCTCAAATACTTCTTTAGAATTTCCTTTTACTGTATTGCATACTGAAAATTTATCAACAGGCTAAAACTAGTAGTAAGGTATTAGTTTACTTGTCTGCTTGTCTGCCATCTTTTCTTTCATTCTTAGACTTCAGTCTTTCCAAGAAAGCTTCAGATACAGTATCTAACGCAAAGCAGCCTTCACCCATAACTAGGTATTACAGTAAAATTCATAGTATGAAAATGGAAGATACATAAGCTCACTAAGGTAAAAAAAACAAGTGAAAGAGGGTTGTTTCACTTGTTTTATGTTAAGTAATCTATTCTGAGGCTTTCTGTCTTTGCATGGATCTTTTTCAGTTCATTTCTCTGACATATCTATAGAGCTTTTCAACGTTTCTAAGCAGAAAACAAAGAAAAAAAGAAAAAAGTTTTACACTTGAGAATGCTTTTTTTTTTTTAATGCTTTGTAAAAGTCTGGGTTAATTAAAAAAAAAAAAAAAAAAAAGCCTTTCAGCATCTTAGGAACCAACTTTTCATTGCATTTCCTCTTTTCTATCCAATAAGGGAAATGAGAGCAGGATGATCTCTTCCCCACCTCAATTTTATATTTTAACTACCAAAAAATATTTGAACCATAGGAATTTGGAATAAAATTTTCCTATTTTATTTTGTCAGAAATAAAATAAAGTTTTAAGAAGAAATGAAGAATTTCCATTAAAAATGCTGTTTTGGTAAGAACAGCAAAACAATGCCATTCCATTGAGCAAAAGCCACTTCTTGCATTCAATAGAATTTTCAGCCATTTTATTCCTTCAGATGCACCTCCAAAAGTGAATGGGAAGAATGGCTTTAGTTAAGGGAGTCCAATGGCTTGTCACCAAATCTGTTCAGCTTACAAGGTTTATTCCAGATTCACACACTGCAAATTCAATCTGGACTTTAAAGGCAGACAGACCTTCTCTGTTATGGCTCACCAAAGTAATCAAGATTTTCCATGTAAAATTCTTTTGCCACCACACCTGTTGTAATTCCATTGACATTACAGAGACACCCAGGGTAAGGTTTGGCTCCACGTTTGGAATTTAGTTAATGAACCAGTTGATGTCTGAGCCAGAAAAGAATCTAGCTTACAAGTCCATAAATATTTTTTACAGGAACAAAAAAAGTAGTAGACAGGAACTCAGCACTTTAAAATACAAAGAACGTGAGGCTCTGATCCACAGAATAAAATGAGCAGAACAAATTAATCCTGAGTACAGAATTTCAGTCCTGTAAGACAGAATTTTAAGTGCTGAATTTTTGTACTCTGTGCTATCCCGAACACAACATGACTCCTTGCTTGTTCATGTCTTTATTGTGTCTCATGTTATTGCGTACTGTGGGGAAAAAAAAGCAAAAACTGTAATTATCAGAGTGCATTCAGACACCGTTCTGTGGCATGATGGAATATATCCATAGCCCAGCTTCTTTAACACCTTCACACACCCTGCAGACACTAGGCCCCGGTGACGTTACTCCTGGTTGTTCCACATTTACCACACAAAACCACTACCACCAAAAGAGGAAATTCCACGGTGCACTTCAAAAAGCTTTCCAAAGAATTCTTCTGGGATGTGCTTTATGTTTTAACATGTTTTCCTAAGAAAAGCTACGTAGTCTTGAAAGGTTTCTAACTCCAGCAGCTCTGAGCCCTCAGCGGGATTTTTGCAAAACCATGCGTGGCTGTGTGAGAAAGGCTTTTGATCACAGACATTGGACATCCCAGGGCAAAGGCAATGCTCTGCTAACTTCTCATCTGCTGCTCCACAATAGCTAACAAAATTAAGACTGGTTAACCCATCCTCACACTCCCCCCGCTAAAAAAGTGAAAAGTGTCACAGTCAGAGCACTTTATTTAGATAAGCCTTACAAGGAGAATATCAAAGCAACCTTTTAAAATATGCACCACATTTCTAAAAACTCTTTTGCCTTACTCTCAAATTTACAGCTCATCTAAAGAAGAATGGAGAAAAGAGACAGAAGCATGGTTGAAATGACACATCAAACCCATGCAACACTTAAAATACAAAATATCCCTGGAAATCACAATCAAGGAAGCAAACTTTTCTAATACAGTTACTTAGTTTTCTCTTTCCTAGGAGAAATTAGGGTTTTTTTTCCCTCTCTACCTGTGTTCACCTTGTGTGTCCTCAAATTCAGGCAGAACTGATTAAACATTACCAAGATGGGTTGTTTCTTTTACTCTTTCCTCTCCATATACACCGATTTATTTGTAAGGAAAATGTATTGCTTAATTGGCTTATTTATTTCTAAAATACAGTGCCCAAAATGAAGAAATAAATCCTTTCTGAAGATTGTCGATAAATTGAACATTTAATAAATGCTACGAACATTATTAAATACAGGAGCTTACAACAGGATTATCATAGTCTCACAGTTGTAACCCAGACACTTGATTTGCTACAGGCCATCAGAAGATGTGCATAGGGGCAGGAGGAGCAAGAGAGGGAGGAGATCTTGTTTTGGAGGAAATCAGTTATGGAAGATTACAGAGTGAGGAGAAGGATTTGGGTCTAAACTCTCACTAAAATTACCCACATACACACGCACCCGTCTCCGAGGATGGTTGCTTTTTCTTTTAAACAGCTCACTCAGAATGTATACATATGAAAATTGATGTTGAGAATTCTGTGTTAATTTAACTTAGCTCTTTGTTAATTTATGGAAGATTATTTCCAAAGTGCGACTTTAAACTTCTCTCTTATAACAAAGCCGTTTCTTGTTTTCATTTGAAAGAAGTACTTTACTTACAAAACCTTTTCTTTCTCCTTCTAAAAATGCGTGGACAATATTTTCAATTCATGCATGAGAATTTGGTTAATTGAGCTGTAACAGCTTTTAACATAGGAAAATAAAGCTTTTCATGTGCTACGAGGTATTTCATGATATATAACATATATCAACAAAAAAATTACAGTCTCTATTGCCAACTAATGGTTTCTTACTGGTATTAGACAGTAGAGAAAAAGAAAAAAAAAAAAGAAGTTCTTAATGCATCAAAACCACCGAACAACAACCACGACAGTCATTTGGAAAAACTGGGAACGCTAACAGCTGATAACATTCCTTTTTTCCTGTTCTGCCTCCAGCCTCAAATTAGACCTACATCAGTATGTCAGACGCTTTTATTCTGGAGAGACAACAGTAGAAATGAAATGATATCTCCTATACATGTGCTGAGAATCAACTGAACTGGGCAGCTGCATGTGGGCAGAGAGTATCAGGTTCTTTTTGGAAAAACTGGGGTGAAAAGAGAACACAAGCTTTTTCGAGATATTAATTTTTCTAGGTTCAAATGGAGTCAGTACCTTATCCTACTAATTCCTCACTGGCAACTAACATTTTCTCCAAGTGAGAGATGAACACAGTCTAGCAAAAATCCTCTAAACAATTTAATTTAATTATAATAGTAATGGGCACGGCTGCAACTGCAGTATTGGTCACCACTTTAAAGCAGCTTGGGGCCACCTTGTTTTGTTTATTTTGATACACACACGCTCTCGCACCAACACACAGCTTTTTCTGCCCAGCACAACTTCAAAACAAAAACCAATAAGAACAGAGAATGCAAAAAGTCAAACACTATCATAAAGTACCACTCAGCCTTATCCTTCAACAAAACAAAACCTTAATCAAATAATAAATAAGTAACCTAATATCTCCTTCTACCTTAAATCCTCCCCCATTCCTTCCCGACCCCCGCTTCCCCTTAAAACCAGATGGCCCCTGCAATATGCCCTGAAGGTCAACAGATGCACCATGGCTTTGGATAAGGAAAAGGTATACAATATCTCTAATAATATTTCCAGATGATAAAATGGGAAACCACACAGTGAAAAAAAGCACAAAAAACTACAGCAAGGAAACAAACTAAAGATAGTTACTGTGTTAAAATAACCAAGTCACTAGTGAAAATAAAAGCCAAGAAGTGATCTCTTATCAATATCATGAATAATAAATAACGAGTGAAAAGAACATTGATTTTTTTTTAAAAAAAGGACTATAAGAAATTACATAAAGAAAGGATACTAGAAAACTCAAGGGACTGGTAATGGATAAGGCTGCTTATTTGTTATGGCTGTCAAAAGTTATGAATTTCATGTTTTCATAAAATGTGCCCACGTCTTCTGGCTTTATAGGAAATTTGCGTGCAAGTCAGTGGGTGAGTAGCTGAATGATTGCATAGGTGAATAAACAGGTGAGCAATTTAGTCTAGAGTGGGTTGGCTCAGTTTGAACTCAGTTACAGCAAAGTATGTCTGGAGAGAATCAAACAAATTACAGATTAAGCTATTCCAGATTTTCACTGGTGAATCTGAGGTTCAAATCCAGGTCTGTGACTCTTACAATGAAAACTGATTCTAGTGACAACATTATTGAGTTCCATGCTTTTTGTGTTCTGCTATTTCCAGATCAAATTTGTCCAATTTACAGATAAAAATAGCTTTTTAACTGCCAACCCTCTCAACTCAGTCTACAAATAGAAAGTCAGGTAGACATCTTTCCTCAGAGCATCAACAATAAATCTGTTCTTCTGCTCTCTGTCACAGCTCAGAAATCCAATCACCTTTACCTTTTGTGTGTGGGAACACTTGCGAATATCACTGACTTCAAAATGATTCCATAGGTTTGACCCCAAGAACTGCATTTTAAGGCTTAGTAGCTATGGTTCTGTAGACATCCTATAACTTATTACTCACAGTAATTGAGTGGTTGTATCTATGCAAATATTCTAAGCTCATGGCAAATACAAAGCAGTGCAAATTACCTTTGTACTCTTTCCTAGACATGAAATAACTTGTTATGTCACGGTTACAAGTTGTATCCTTACTTGAGAAATCTCTGTGCCAGAAAAAATACAATTCAGTTTTATTTCCTGGTAGGTTCACTGGTAACAGAAGTAACAACAAAGAGAACGGTGCCCAAGTGTGTGCATTAAAGAAATACCCTGAGCAGTCACAGTTCAATAAATGTGGCACCTTTTTACTTAGAGTAGGTCTGTGCTGCCTTTTGCAATCAAATTGTTTGTATATGTCCACAAACAAATAGAAACCACAACCATAAAAGCCAAAAAGCCTTCAGCTACCTGCAGTTAATAGCACAATGCTAATGTGGATATGCTCTAGTGACCAAAGGTGTTAATAACCTTTAACCTTGGACTGATATCAGCAGTGCAAAATAACTTTCACCAAAGGAAATAATCAAAGCCAGATGGTACTTCACTGGCAAAATAGACAGGGAAAGAGGAATAGTATATCCACTCTGGCTTAAGTTCTGGTGGCAAGACCTTCTAAAATAGGTCTGATCTTCAGATCTGAGGACTTGCCCCTATTAGAAAGCCTCTTCCAGCATAGTGGAGCTACCATGCATACTAGCAGAAGGTGTTTCTTTGCCATGAAGGACCCACAGTCTTCCCAAATGACACCAGCTAAAATGACAGAAGCACCCACAGTTTAGCATAGTTGAGCCTCTGCTGGCATTTTTTCTGGCATTGCGGAGAGGTAGATGCTATTTTTCCTTTCCACTCTTTGTCAGTGGAGGTATGTGGCACAGACCAAGCCACAAAAGGCAACCACACTTTCAGGGGACAGTGAACAGACCCACAAAACAAGGGAAGGCCATGCAGAAACACAACGTCAACAACAGGAGATGTGCTCCGAGTCTCAAAACCTAGACTGAGCACCAAACTGAAGACACCGGCATACAAAATGAAGAACAACTGAAAAGCTCCTAAATGAAAAAGAGGAAAACAACAAAAAACTACTCTTATTTTGTTGTTTTTCTTCCCATCAGTTTAAAGAGAGAAGAGTTCAAACTTGAAAGCAAGCTCTTTCTCTGTGGTTCTCAATCTAGAACTGCTGTATGAAATATAAGAAAATCCGTTTGCACACTGTCTAGGCCTTATGTATCACTGTGCATGCATAAGCATGGCTATAGAATCTACCTGGTAATTCTAGCAGGAAAATTCATTCATATAAGAATATTTGTTTAAAAACGTTCTGTTCTGTGTTGGAGCTGTCAACATCCTTGCGGCTTTTGGTCCTTTGACTCCATTTTAGACTCCCTCATCTAATCACCCGCTGCTGATCCGCAAAAGCTGTGCCAAATACTATAGAAAGGAAAGAGAACAGTGAAACTTCCCTTCTTATGAGGGGCTCCAACACTGTGCTTACAGGCACATTTTTTAAACAATCCTCTATAATTTACCTAAATTTGTTTTATGCGCAGGTTGGCATGCAAAATAATCTTGACTTTGAAGATGCATTAATACTATACTCTTTAAGAGGGTTTAAAAGTCCTGAAGAGAGTTGTATTTTTGTCTTTCCCTATCCCCCTATGGAAACCAGAACGGGCACAGTACACTGTCACTTCAAAGCCCAGCTGACACAGAAGCCAGAGAGGTACCTATCAGATAGGGAGACTCGATATATCCTAAGATAGTATTGTACATGTATATTCTATTTCTAGAAAACTTTGAATAGAGTGCTGAGAAATTAAAGCTATTAGATTAATCTGAATCATTTTATTCATTTACATAATCCCGCTGTAAAGTAAATTAGACTGTGGAATCTGTAGAGAGACTTTACCAGATTTTTTTTGTGTGTGTGAATAAGGAGCAACATCATTATGTCAATGGCACAACATTACAATCCGGGAAAAGCCCATTACTGATGAAATTGAAAAATAAAGCAGCATGCATGTCAGCCCAGCAAAGCAAGCAGCTGATTTCTGCGTTTGATTGTATGGAAAAGGAGAATTCATAAGAGAATAAGAGACTGTGAAAGCTGCTCCATTTTTAGAACGCAGAGAACAAAAAATCGTAAACATTTTGCAGTAGGTCAAGTTCCAGGCCTAACATTCACAGCCTAACATTCACATTGCATTACAAAAATACCAGCAAAGGTCTTTCCAAAGCTGCTCCACATTATTAATCCATTGAAATATTTTTTCCGGCAAAACAGTATATCAGTATAATCATCTTGCAAGTTTTCTATTTTTAAAATATTTGGGTTTAATGTACATGGGCCTAATTCTCAAACTGCTTTTTTACAACTTTTTTTTTTTTTTTTTAAGACAAATAAAAACTGCCAGCCTAATCTTAATTACTTATTCTTCTCTTTAGAATTACAAACTGGTGAATTGTTGATGAGAGGAATTATCAATATAAAGAAGCTTACAAGCATCCAATCCAGCCACTTGGTTTCAAGATATAACAAAAAGACAGGAAGCCTTGATCAATAATCATTTACCATTATTTTTATTATGCTGCTGCCTAGGAATCCTAACTATGATTCCTATTTGCTAGATGACATTAAAATCTAGAAAAATCCACATTAAAAAAAGAGACAGGATAATCCTTGCTCCCAGTAGTTACAATTTAAGAATAAAATTAGAGATACTGGATGGATGTATTCTGGTAGATGGCGATTATAGGAAAACTGTCTATGTCTCCAGGCCACACTGCAAAAAGAGATATTCATCTCTTGATGCTTGAGTACTGCAAGACACATGACATTCCACACTATTTAATTTTTCCTGTAGTAAAGTAAAATTGGCCTGGGGAAAGCACTGCCCTAAAGAAGCTGCACTTTTTTTTTTTTTGCTAACTATGCTAACTTGGGCTCACCATACAAAGAAAACATACTATACAATGCTGGTACAGCCAATGAACTAACACTGGTCAGCATTTTCAATGCAATTATTTGCCTCCCTTTGTTTTGAAGTGGATTTTCAAGATACCTCTAAGAGTTGAGGTCACCTGATCAGACTGTCGCACTCTGCCCAAATTCATATTGCCACAGAGAGACCTCGTGGGACCTATCCAAAACATGGGGACTAATGCAAGCAGGCAGTTGTGGAACAAGCCCTGAAAGCATAAAGCGCTGCAGTGAAGCCCTGCTCCCAGGGAAGGAGCAGCACTGCCAGCTTCTGTGCTGGCACAGCACTATGAAGCAGGTATTCTCTCCACAGGATTTTTCAAAAGAAAAACTACAGTTTTCTTTCCAGTGCCATTTTCACACTTCTCTGCTCCAGTTCTTTCTTGCCCTATTCTATCTATCCCTAGAGGTAACAACAACGAAAAAACGACAGTGGTGAAAGAATAAATAAGAAACAAACAGTAACACTGTCTCTAAATTGGCATTCCTCCTATTCCTTTGATATACATACACAATTTGAATGTGTAATTCCTTGGAAAAGTCTTCTTTCAATATAAAAAAGGTCAAGACAGCTCGGGAAAACACAAAGGAAATACAGCAAGGGTTTAATTCCCAGGAACGCATCTTCAGTTTGATATTGGCAGAGCTGCAGTGATCCCCTCCAAGCAGGGTTTTCACCACTGAACCCTGGGCGAGCTCTCAGCAAGCTTGCAGTGGCCCCGAAGCAGCACAGGCGACCGTGGCAGAGGGAAGCAGCTACCTGAGCACTCCGGCATCTCCAGCCCTTGTGCAGTGCTGCATTCCCATAGTCAGATGCATCCTAGCACAGGTTCGCTGGTGCCATGTTTAACGGGGAAAAAGGGGCCAGGACATCTCTCTCCCTACAGCTTTTCATTACAAAAATAAAGAGGGTACACTGCATAGGTTGTGATTACGCTCAAAAGCAATGTCAGGTCTACAAAAAAGGCTTGCTGCACTATCGTGTTAAACAAATGACAGAGAAGAGGAGGAAAATCCTATTCCAAGAAAGAAATGAGCCCTCAGAAACCAACGTATATTAGTGCCACAACATTGATATTGCTAGTAGTAACTTGAAATCAACAGTTTTGCAAACACTGTTTGGAAGCTAACAGGGAAGCTCACATTTAAATTTAATTTTTTTATTTTCCTCTTATTGCTATAAATGCATGGGGGGGATTACGAGCCTTGCTGTTAAGAGTTCGGGTTGTTTCAGATGCGAGAACCCCATTGCTCAACCTACCAGTTGGAGGGTACTACCATGCATGCAGCACAGGTCCACATTGCTTCCACTCTAGCCACAGGCCAGCTCCCTTTAACTTAAGCAGTCGATGAAGGATCAAACCCAGCAGATGGGTACAACAGATAACTGGGGGCAGTAGTATCTAAAACCACTGCAACTAAATCTACCAGAGCTTATGAGCCAGTCTCCTACGTTAAAGGTCCAAAAGCGAAGGGATCTGCTCTTTTTTTTTTTTTCCCCAAGTTTTCCTGTGATACTCCAAAAAAAGTTACTTTCTTGCTCTTCTAGAATTTAGAATTCTGTATAAAGTTTCTACCTTTTCAAAAGGAAGTTGAGAGACTTAATTTATTAAAGCATTCTGAGATCCTTTGAAGAATGGAAGGAAACATACTGCTGCAAAAGACCTAGTACAATTTGGTAAAAATTGTTTTTATTATCCCATCTTATAATGGGATAATGCACTTCAACAGCATACAATATTGTAGCATGTTATTCAGAGACAATTGTTTTGTGCACATCATTTGTGCATTAACATTGAAAAACTCCTGGCCTAGAGAGATACTTCAGTGTAACGGTTATATGCATTTCTAGTTTATGTCACATAATGTCTGCTTCTAAATGCATTGCTGTGTTACTCAAAATGTGGCAAAATGAAGAAAGTTATTTTTAGGGAGAGAGGCACTATACACTTTAGAAAACAACACTTCCTTAATGTAACCACTAAAGAGTCGGTGATTACACTACCAACACCTTGGAAAACAAATTTCAAATTGAGATCTCACCTTTTATTTATATACACGTATATACACATACACAAGTGTGTGTGTGTGTACACGAATATAGAAAGATACACATATGTATATGAGAAAGGTTCCCAAGGAGTATTCATGACATTTTGGAATAGCTCCTTTTCTGCCTATATTCAGAACAAGCCATCCTTCAAGCAGACCAGCTACAATCACTGTGCTGAATGGTAAATCTTAAAGGACTTAAGTCATGCAGCTACCTGGAAAGAAAAAAGATCCTTCCTAGCGTATTTATAAATGTTAAATGGCCCAGGAAACTACTCAGAGATTTCTCATGCTCAGATCCTCATTTTCTCTTGCGTGGTCATCCCCAGGACAGCTCTGGAAAACAAGGCAGCCATTTTCTCTTAAACTGTTACACTCAGCAAACCAGATTGAAGTGCTTGATAAGCTGCTGCTCTCTTCCGTGCCTGCAGCAATCGGAGGGGAAAAACAACCAATCACCCACAAACAGGTAGCAACCACAGCCATTTTTGTACTTGCCTGCTATGACTCACGAGGCAGCAGCAGATGGGGCCTGCGAGGGGGAGGGCAGGGCATGGGGAGGCCTGTGTACAAACCAACCCACACGTGGGCAACCCTCTGGCCTTACCTCCTTTGCCGCTTCTACGCTCCAGCCCCACAAAACCCGAGAAATCCAGCATCCTTGAAATAAGCTGGCTTCCTTCACTTCTTTTGCATTTCCAAAAATTAGGTACCATTATTACAAAACACTTTGCTTTTAAAGAGACTTTAAGTCCAAGATGCTGCTTCATACACAACATTAAAAACACCTCAAAACCTTCGGATAAATATGGGAAGAAAGCAATTTTAATATGCACTCTGCAGACGCACACACACGCGTCTGCATGCACATACATACATGACAAAGTTTCATAAAAGTGACATGGCTGTAAAGTAACCTCTCTCAGATAATTTGTTACAGGTCCAGATTTTCAAAACCACTAAACACCTGTAACTCTTTAAGGAGTACAAACCTGGATATTCAAAATCCCTAATCACTTAAGAATATGAAGGGCTGTCTTCACATACACTAAAATGAGAAGCCAAGCCATTTGTACTTAAGTTTACTACTATTTTCCATTAAAATCCTGTTTCCACTCGTTTTTCTAAACCTCTCTATTTTGCAGCAGTGCCTTGAAAGTCAGCAGTGAGTAGTCTAGGCTCAGGGAGGTGTCTTTTCAGTTCCCGTACAAAACATATTCAGATTTAGTTACACTTAAAGCTGCTGGGAAAAAAAAGAAAAATTCCCACCTGCATTTCGTCAGTAGAGTTTACTAAAAACCGGCTGCTGAAAGCCCTCCGTATTCCACTTGCCCTGCCCGCCGAGCCCTGGCTCCTTGTTTTGGCAACATGAAACCCAAGGAACAGCCTCAGAGAGCCCGCAGGCAGCCCGCAGCCCTGCTGGCTCATCAGGCCTCTGTGCTGCTGGCCCAGCTTAACCTAAGGAAGCCCGACCGGTCGGGGACATGCGAGGCCGCTCGGCTGGCTCCCATCGCTGCCATTCGGCTGGCACAGGTGCCCTGTGCTGGCTGAGCAGGACCCCCTTCACCCAGAGACTGTACAGATGCCAAGGGGCTCCCCAGGAAGGACCCACGTCTCAGGCACAGCTCTTCTCAGAAAGGGTCTGGCAAACCCATCCTTGGACTTGGCTCTGCTGGTGCAAAGGCATATTTAATTCATTATTTCCAACTCAGACATCTTTCCGTAGTGGCTGGTCCCCAAGAGATAACAATACAATCTTGGTACCTAAGGTATTAGTTTAGCTCAAGTTTAAAAAGTTTTGTTATGCCAGTGTTGGTGGCCAGGAATCCCAAATCTAGGATTGCTGTCAATGCTAGTGGGTAGGATGTTTCTGTGGTTGTACCTAATAAGGTTTTCTAAAGAAAACAGAAGCTTAAGAGAGCCAAGGAGATGACATATAAACAACAGTGTCAAAAATGCTATTAAAATTGCAGAGATCCTAAATATTAGAAGAGCTGTTGAAACCTATGGCATCTTCTGTGCCTTGCTTCCTCCAGCCGCTCCAGTCCTCCAGCGTCCCTGCCACCGCCCACCACTGCACTGGGCTGTGAACTGGCCGCAGCAGAACTCAGGCAACACTAAAAAACTTTCTTGTCCCAGTGCTTGCCCCAGAGCTCGAGTGCAAGAGCTAAGCTTGCCAATGCAACCTTACCATTTGCACTTTCATACATGATTTCAAAGGCCATTTGTAATTCAGGATGGTATCAAACCGTCAAAGAAAAGAAATCGTAGAACTGTTACCCAATATTACTTTGGACCATGCACAATGCAGCTATTATAAATGATGGCACTATACCAAAGGTGAATCTTGCTAGTTTGCAGAACCCCAGTAAGACAGAAAGTCAGAATAAGCAGAAGAGCACCCGTATTTCAAACATGTAATTCCATCATCAATTACAAAAATTACTGAAACATAGCCAAGTGCTATATGATTAGCCAGTGAAGACCATTTTAGTTCTGTGACCACTGCTTTTTACTGGATAAAAAAAGTTAAGCCTTGTTTCTCTGCCAAGTATATACGCATCACTGCATTTTTTAATATCTTTTATTTTGGAATGCAGGATAGTATAAGTTTAAGAGTAGAAAGTCTCCTCGCTCCACTAAAATTCAAAGTATGTAAAACCACAACTCTATCAATCATGCCATCTGTGCTAGAAATGCCATTCTTTTTTTTCTGTCTTTTTTTTTTTTTTGCCACAGGACTATAATATCATGTGCAGGTGGCAATGTCTAAAAATATATCACAGAAGATGTATGTAAAACCAGACTACTGCTTTTTTGTTCAAAACAGTAAGTACAAATGAACCCACATCAATATAGTTCATACCTTTTGGCACTAGAATTTTTCTCTTTAGACCTGTAACCCTTGTGCTGAAATGCTGTTTCCAGATGGAAAGTGCATAGTTCCTCACACCTGTTTCATACCATCAAACTAGATAAAATGGCTTGATCTTTTCCAGGAAGGAGTTCAGTAGTGTTGCAAGGAGTCAGACAAGCACCATATGGCCAGAAGTGAGGGAAGACAAAAGAGAGGGTAGCACCACCTCTCCCGGCAGCAGCCAGAGTGAGATTGGCTCAGCTGTGTTGTCTAATCAAGGATTCTAAATCAATTAAGGCTGAAGCCAATTTGTACACATGAATCTTTGTATTTATAAATGAACCTAAATATTCCGCAGTAATATTCCATACGGTTTATTTCCTGTAGTACATGGACAGAAACCAAGTGCTGGCTGAACTCATTAGCCGTGAAAAGCTGGAGTTTTATCAGGTAAGCTTTCGTCTAACAATACAGAAAATGAGTAGTGAACGAGCATCTTCCTGTCTTATCAAACAATGCCACCCAACCTAAGCAAAATTTTCAGTTAACCATAAAGATGCTTATTCAGTTGTTTGGAACTGTCATCAGATTTGTGCTCTGGCCTGCTAAGCTATTTTTAGCTTAACAACAAAAAGAGAATTTACTGACATCAGTCATATTAGTTGTAAGAACACAAAAGTTTATAAATCATTCTCCTAGGTTTTCCAAGAATCCTAGTTTTTCCTACAGATTTAAAGAAAATGGAAGGCCACTTTCTCTGACTGGACAACTTCACAACGGCAGAGTTTGCACAGTTTTTTCTCTGGGCCGTGACACACGGGCAGAGGCAGCTTAGCTGCAGCCACCCGCTGAGGTAGTTCTCCATGTATGCCCACCGCGCTCCTCCACACAAACGGCTGAGCTATTCATCATTCAATGGCCAAAGACTGCAATTTATAGCATGTTCTATGCGGACCGGAACTGGCAATAGTTTGCTTCCAAAAAGTGCACAGAAAACTAAAGCTTTTCAGCAGTGACGCAGCATTAAATACTAATAGCCAGCCTAAGCTCATTTAGGCCCCTCCTGTTGCCATGGGGCTGGGAAATGAGTTGGATGGGACTGGTGATCTGACTGAAAGCTCACCTCCCAAATTCACCCATTTTCCAGCACTGTGTGGCTGCACAGTTACAGAGCCAACACCACCGAGGGAGTGGGAGCGCGGGTCAGGGACAGGAGGAGGGCAGGACAGTCCCTCTGGGAGCAGCCGGCATTGAAATTGGCGTATCTCAACTGAGAAAAGGGTTGCTTTCCCTTTGCCCAGAGGAGGAAGTGGAGGCTGAAAGGACGGCAGCAACATCTCCAGCCCTCCTCGGGAAACAGATGCTGAAGTCGTGAAGAATTAGGACCCAAATAATGCTTCATACCTACCACGCAAAATGAATGGAATAAATAACACAATACAAGTGTGTTTTAAAGAAACATTTATGCCCATCCTGCACACACATAAATACCTGTTTGCAGAATAGTGGAGAATCAGTGCCAGATACATGGAAAAACAATTCTTTAATACGCTTTGATCAAATTGAAAAGCACAAAGAGGTGAGAAACTGAAAAAGTCACCATAATCTGATTAGCTGTGTAATTAAGACTAAACTGGCAGATCAGTAAGGGAAAATATAAGGAGGTTATTTTTCAGCAGAGTACGCTGGAGAGAAGATGGGAAATCTGGTGGAAATCTAATGGGATAAAGTAACAGATGGTAGGTAGACACCCAGGGGACATGGAATATGTTTAGAGATGATATTGGCTAACATTATGGTTAAGAGTACATGCAATATCACAATGCACTGAGTTGAACTACAATGTAAATAGTAAGGCCATAAAAACCTTAATATTCTAGGTTAGACTTACAAACACTTAAAAACACACACATGACAAACAGGAAAAATGTTTAAGAAAAAAGAAAAAGGTTTATGGAAAGCACGTAACAGGGATATTTAAGAGAATGGCTCTTGTCTTAAGAAACATGGCAAGCAACCATCTACAAATATGACACAGGATACTACAAAGAGGACAAGGAGCAATGACATTAATCAGCAAAGATAGAACAATAAATAATGAACTCAATGTACAGCAAAGAAACCTGAGTTTTATTTCTGGAAACAACTTAGCCAGCACAAAAAGCTACCAGTGGAACCATGCAAACCACTATCATTTGGGATAGCGGGAGCCTACCAGGAACCTGTGAGAATGTCGTTCCACCGGGCCCTTAAGGGCTCAGGGGAAAAAAACTAGATAATCCCCATCCATTTTTTCAAATACAAATACGATAATAACTTCCAGCAAAATCTTCTGTGTAACCTACTTTTCTTCCAGTAGGTATGTGTGCTGCAGTATAGCTTACAGACTATACACTGAACACATAAGCAGTTCAACTTACAGCAGCTCCTCATATTCAGGCAACACTTTCCCATTTTCTCTTTGGTACAGTCAAGTTTGCTATATCAGTCTCATGAAGCTTTGGTGGTCCTGCACCTCCTAAATTTTTGCTAACAATTAACAAATAATATCTATAAACAATACAGTCCAGCTGCAGAATTGCTTATGTCTCAGTAAAATAAATAAATGCTATATATAAACTCTGGATATATACAGATAGATGGATACATACATACAATACAGAGAGAGAGTGTTAAACGGAGTAGATATAAACAAATGATATAAAAAGATATAAACCAATGCTGCATTATTATAAGCCAGTTATTTATGTAGATTTATTTTAAAATATGTCTGATTGCATTCATAGCACTGATGAGGCCAACGGTAATGCACTGAACATCACTCAACACTAAAACTAAAATCCCTCCTTGACGGTCCCTTCATGACTACTTTGGTTCCATTTTGCTACCCAAGAAAAAAGCAACCGCATGACCTGAAGGTCAGAAAACTCTTACTCCAGTATGAGAGCAAACTAAGAAATTTCCAAAAGCAAAGCCCTCTCTGAGGCACAATGCTGCTTTTAGCTCTACCATCTCCAACTGGCACCAATTTAAATTAGGGGACTGGTAGCTTTAGCACTTCAGCTGATATCAATTACCATTATATCATGCAAAGCACTCCCCGAAGTAATCAGGAACCGAGCTGCTTATGGAAATAATGTTAAAACTACACCAGAAATGAAATAGAAGCCAGTGCACAACACAGATATAACCAGCTTCTCTGTAAGAAAAAGAGATTTAAATGGGCAGCTGCATTCTGCATCAGCAGAATTACAACCATTTCTGTGAATGGCTGTAAGGTGCATAGAGAGGTCACTGTCTTGTATAGATTGGATTACTACAAAGCCCATGGATAACGACTATAGCAAGGAAGCAACTGGGTGCTGGACTGCCATAAAACAGCTGAGGAGAATCAGAATAAGCCAGAATTTTGCTGACTCTGATGTACCTTCAGAGAGGACACAGTCCTCTAATTTACTCACAACTAGCTCATGAAAACTGTGCAGTGTTTTTAAAACCATAAACCCCAAGAAACCAACCTCCAAAACACAGCCTTTTTATCCTCGTCCAGGAAAATGGTGAGCAGTAATGAGTTTGGGCCCAGTGAAATGTGGTAGAAAAACCGAAAAGAAGCGTACTTTTAGGAAGCCTAAGTTGTAACAGCATCTTGCCTAGCTGACAAAGCGTTGTTTGTTCTTCATATCCCACTTAAGTGGCTTTTGCTTGTGTACAAAATAGCTTGTTTTAAGGATGCTTAACCAATACCTATAATTTGTCACATAGGACAAACTTTCTGAAGTAAGGTGCCAGCTAAGGTCACACAGGGACCACCTTACATTTACTGAAAGGACAGATATAGATAGGCTTCCTGGCATCCTTCCATCCTACAATTTCCTACTGCTATTACACTGATGATTCAAATCTAATTTTAACAAGCAAACAAGCCTCTCTGCTGTCAGCAACCATTGTTCCAAGACAGAAGGAAAATACTTTAAACACATTTTTGTGCCTTTCAACATCTGCATTTTTGTACTGCTTTTGTTCCTGGAGAGGGGCACAGAAAAGGAAAATAAGGAGAGCACTCCCCAAGGTAGGGAGGAGAAATTAATGCTGTCACTTGCCATTTCCTAAACAAGCCTAATTTTTCCAAAGAGTCCATGGATAGGAGGTAGGTATTAGTCATTTAAGAACTAATGTTTTAAATTTCTAAAAAAACTTGCTACAATTACAAAGCAGGCTTCAAAAATGAATTCCCCTGGGATCACATAAAAATGAGTGTTTTTTGTTTCAAAAATACAAAAATGTTTTCAATGTCCATTGGCAAAATTGAGTCTTACACAGCTGTGATATTTATTGTTTTAAATAACAAACTGTATGCATCTCTACGGCTAAGTTTGTGTGTAAATGAAATTTCTCCACCAGTTTAGAATGAAACTAACAACTTTCTTGATTTCATACTATCACCCAAGGGAGTTAACTCACCATGTTTCTAAGTGTTGACATAAGAGATCAGATAAAGCAAAAGGATTTGAATATTTTTTACATGTTTTTACATGGCCTTCAAGAGCACAATCAACACTGAATAATGAAGAACTGAGTTCATTAGTTATATAGCAGAAGAAGAAGTCCAATATAATGTACATTGGTAGTGAGAAGTTGCAAAGGATAAGATACTCACTGAATGTCATTAGTTTTGAAGATTATTGTAGAAGAAAGGTGTAAATGTGGTTCCAACAACCAAGGATAAGACAATAATATGCATAGAAAAGTGTTCCCGACAAGGAAGAAATGGTCACCCTGATTCGTTCTCAGTTATAGTACAATCAAATTAGCTATAGGGCGCATCCTGCTGATTATGTCATATGATTTTAATAACTTAAAATAAAAGATTAAAGCTGTCTGCGGGTCTCCAGACAAAACAAATAGCACACTGTGGTGCTGAAATATATAAGGTGCTTCCATTACTTAGAATTCATAACATAGAAGGTTATTTATACATTGGAATGGGAAATATTTAATAGCATTTAACACTCTTAACAGATATAGAAAATTTTATCCGTATAACACGCTGCCTTGTTATTACAGCCTATATATAATGCACTGCTATGCTGTTGACTGAATGGCAGCTGTCAAAACATGGCGGATCAAGCGTTGCAGGTCCTTGCAGACAGACACAGAACCTGCACATGGTATTTACTTTGATCTCTTTGTTCAAGTCAGCTGCATTTGGGTTGGTTCGCATTCAGCAAACTGTCCATCTAAAAAAGCTGAGAGATTCTTTCATTCCCTCTTTTCTCCCAAACTCCATGGGATTTTTTCTTCTATAAAATTGTTGCCATGAATAAAATGCTGCATTTAGTGTGGTTGTGATACTGCCAGCCAATTCCACTGCAGATAAAGGTCAAGGGAAAAATTATAAAAACCACAAAGTAGTAATTTTTTCCAAATTCTCTACACAAAGCACCAGTGCCAAGCATTCAAGTAAACTTTGAATATCAGTCAGACTGTTGGGCTCTCATTTGAGCAGGCTTTATCTACCGTAACAGAAGCACTCAGCAAAAGGCATCACAGAGCTGATTTTGGAACAGGACAAACTACTGAATTATTTCTAACTTGTACAGCAACTACTGTGCTGCAACTGTCCTAGCAAAACATATGGCCATCATCTCAGTTAAATAATCTGCATCTATATGTATGAAACCTTAACTGAAGACCTTCATCAATATGAAGACCAAAAGAGACAAGTATAAAATCATCTAACTGGATTTCCTTAATAACACAAGTTTTGGAACTCAAACACACAATGCTCGCATTAAACATCACTTTGAAACATTGAAAGAAGTCTGTATTTTAGAAGTGTATCAGAACTGGATGTAAAACTTCAGCTAATGGAGAGTGCATCATCTCAGTTTCAACAATGTCCCAACTTTAAATAGCTATGAATATTGGGGGAATACCAAAATCTGTTTCCTGTCTGCATTTTTCTAGCCTCAGTTTATATCCAGGTGGTCTTTTTTATTTCCATATCTTCCAAACAAAAGTGCCTTCTAATATCATAAATCTTCACACACTTACTACCAGATGATGACCAATTCACAATTTCAGTCTCTATTTGACGAAAGAGATTGGGTTTTCTCAGTTTCCTGCCAGAAAGATGAGCTCCTCCAGACCACACTTCCAGTTAACTTCCAAACTCTTTCCTGAACACATCTAAATATTCTGAACTCCAGCCTTTCAGTATGAGTACTGCACCTCCACGCTAACTCCAGTAATGGTATTATCCATTCCATATGGATAGTAAATACACCTTTTATTTTTTAGTCTTGTAATCAAATATCAAAACATCATATTCACTTTTAGCCATATCACTGTATTGTAAACCTACGTAAAATAACTGTTCAGAATGAATTTGATGCACCTTGAGGTACAGAAATGACAGCTTCTGAAGGAGCTTTAGCTATTATGGGTTTGCACAGATGAAGACAAAAAGGCACCAGTTTGCTATTCCTCATTACTATCTTTATAATTTGGTGATGTGAAATAACGAACTGAATAGCAGAACAAGAAAAGTAACATCTAAAATTGCTTGGAGACCTGGGGTAAGGAAACAGAGAAGAAGAAAAGGATGGTATTTGGTTCAGAACAAGGATATTCAGAAACAGCTCAACACAGCGTTTTCCAGTGACTACAACTGGACCTAATAGCTGCTAAGTTTTCTTGCAAATACAGACAATGTTTTAAGGACAGGACACAGGACAGGCTTCAGCAAACGCAGACAAATATTTAAGCATGTATTAAAAGCATATATAATTACCAGAGACACAGGCCTTGCACCTCTGGCTTCAAAGCATGGGAGATCCTGATACCTGAATCCACTGCTTTCCTCATCCTAGATGTGCACACAAACCACTAGGGTATAGTGCTCTGATGCTTAACATTGACTAGATTGATTAGGAGAAGCTGCAGAGAAAAGAAAGGCTGAAGATTTAACACAATGAAAAGGAAACACAGAAAGTAACAAAGAGATGGTCTTTGGGAAAGGGCAAGATACACAGGTTTGGAACAAAAAATAGAAGATATACATATTGGAAAGGAATGGAAAAATTGCACTGAGCCATAAATGAATTAGGGTATATTATGGGCAGCAAGCTACGTGACAGAATAAAAAAAAAAAAGGGGAACATTTTTAGACAGCATCTAGAAAGAGCATCCAAAATCATGCTAACACAGAAAAGAGATTATTTTTTTTATAAACTTAAGAGTATGTGGAGTCCTGGGTCTACTGGTTAAATGAAGGAGAGTCTTTCAATGGCAAAAACTTGAAGAACTGACTGTTGAGTAAAGAGAGAGATAAATTTGTATAGGTGGCAAAATGACAACTGAAACAAAGCAGGGTAATAATTCACAAATATCTAAAGGTAAAAACTTGCACAGCAGAAAAAGGAAGTCTCTTTCTATCAGGTATGGAAACCAAGCAGGAATAAATGGAATGAGTTTTTTTTTTTTTTTAATGGAAAATGTTGAGTGACTAACAGGAAAGGCTTCTGGAAAGGAAGAGCTATTGGCCTGTGGAAAAACTGCCAGAGGGAATACTGGAAAGTTACTGCTGGAAAAAATAATAGAATATGCACTGATGGGAACAATCCTATATTAGTAAGGAGGAATGCATCAGATGATGTAAAAGGCTAGTTCCCAGTTTTCCTGTATGTACTCTGTGCATGCTGTAACAAAGATATATTACTTAAAAAAAGTGCTCCTTTTAAATATAACACTAATGTATTTTATTACTGATTTTAACAAGCTTTGATAGGAGGAAGTATAATTCAATTATTTTATTATATATTTTGAATATAAATGGTGAGTATCTGCACTCTAATTTACCTCTTTCTTCTCAAAAATAAGATACATTTTAGAATTCAAAGCAGCTCTCCCACCCCTACCCACTTTCTTGGCTGGTGTGCTGGGATCTGTATATCCAATCTAATTATTTTGATTCCCATTTCCAGCCCTATCAGTGATGCAGTGGTGCAAGAAATCAAAATGTCAGTCTCTCGAATGTGTTAAAACCTAAAAGCTAGCCGCTACTCATTTGCTGAAGCATCACTATGTGGCCCAAAGCCCCTGTCATTGTACAATTTATGTTCAGCATTCAGGATGTGACTTGAGAGGGTTTTTCCAACATACCAATACTGAGCATTTCATATAACATTTCAGATACGCTACAGCTTGTTGCATCATCTTGTTCTGTCACAACATAACTGATTCTAACAAAAACCAGCAATACTTCGGTTTAGATTCTGTCTCTTTTTAAGCACTTCCTTAAGTCCTTCCTCTGTTATTTTTTCTTTGTTTTCTTAAAAGGGAAAAACCAGGGTCATATAAGTCTATCTTCTCTTTAGTGATCAGAAGAGAGAGTCAGCAATCCTCCTGCCAAACACCTACTATCCTCCCAAGTCAGAGGGATCATATGTTGCTCACTAGCTGAATTCCCTTGGGGGTGTTTTCACTGACTATATGCTTTTCCCCTCTTGAATTACAATCTTACTTAGATTGCTAATGCATCAGTGCCACCAAAAATATTCCCATTCATTTCCACAGCTTTTACAAATATGATAACATGATTTGTGTTTAAATATGAGCATCACCATTTTATATTTTATTATGAATATCATATGTTTGGCAAGCTGTCTGACCTTCCTTATGATGATGAATGCTGCAACAAACAATTTGCTGTATCTGTAAAGAAATGGCCAATTCAATTACATTATGCCAGAAGCTCTCAAATCCCTCTCTGCCAAATGTCTTTGCTGTATCCTGCCACAGACAGCCCATTTGTATTCCAGCACAGTAGGACACTTGTTTTATTGAAGCATACAGTTCTAGTTAGGTACTATCAACAGAGCACTATTTCAGTTCTCCAGCTCTGCGCTCCCTTCTACCCCCTCTAGCCTTGGTTATTAGGATTTTCAATTTTACTGACCAAACGTGTATGCATTACTAATTACATGCACGAAATCTAGTAGTTATCGACTGCTACAACAAAATACATTAGTGACCAATTACAGAAGTTCTTGGCAGCAATGGTTATCATTTTAGTGGATTTAATCATTGCACTTAAAATGAAGCTTGAGATTCCCTTTGAGATTACACCACTAATTGCTTCTGTTTTGCCAGTTACTGCATGAGCTGTTTTGCAAGAAGGATCACTCTAGATGCTTTCTAAATATGAAAAAGCAATAAACAAACAGAGCAAGCATCCTGTAATGAGTCGTCCCCCCACCCCCCGAAAAAACAACAGCATAAATTCATTCATATCACAATGCACTCCTATGCATATCCCCCTTACCATCCCTCTTTCCTTCTCTTTTCTCGGTATTTAGGCAGACAACAGCAATACAACCACACTGTTGTCCATGTTTAGTGTTTGTTGCTGTAGACATACTATCATTTAATTATACAGATAATGAGAATATCGCACCTGTTAAAAAAGAAAATCCTTTTTTTTCTTGTTTTAAGAGAAGATAGTTCTTGTTATTTTTATTATGACAGAATATTTAAATGGCACTAGACCTTTAGGAAAAAAAAAAAAACACTAGGCAAAGCATATGATTTATTACATGCATAGTATCACCATAATAGGCTTCCACTCTCCAGGAATCCCTAAAAACAAACACTCCCCCTCTAAAGGAATTTGTAATATAACATATTGTTCTTTAAAAGCTGACATCCATCTTCAGATCCCCATTAGTGATGAATTACCTGGTTTACAGTCTCAGAAAGCAGAAGTGTCTATATATTTTAGTGCTGAAGCCAACCACGGGACTTTTGTACCTTTCAAATTTAGAGAGATACAACTTTCCAAACACCAATGAAAAGCTGTGACACTTTGCTTCAGGCAACTAAAAGGAGGAGGTATAATTTCATTAAACGTTTTAGGTCAGATCAAAATAAGTTGTCTTCTAAAAACAGAAAGCAAAGGGCAAGTTGCAACCACCGTTGTTAGTTGTCTCAGAAGTAGTATTTTAATAAATAAAATTGTTTGAATAAATGCATTTAGTTTCTTTTTATTAAAATTTCAGTTATTCAAACTTTGCATAACTCAGACGCCACATTCCCAACCACAAAGAACCCCCCCAAATAATATAAAAAACAAAAACCCTAAACTAAAATAAAATTTCTCTTAAGATTAGAAAACCTTCTAGAATTGCCTCATCATACATCAGTGTTTTTAAGTTTTCAGTAGATTCTTAGTTGATAGAGGTCTAATTAGAAAATTAATTTACCTCCATGAGAGCGAGATTGTAGAGAAACAGTTTTAAATCCCCAGAGAATACCAGACTATTTTTTATACTAATGGAACAGCAGAATGTGTGATACCTGTCATAACCACAATATAATTTACAAAAATAACAACAATTCCCCTGAAATTAACTGCTAAAAGAAGTTAAGGAGCTTCATCCTACAGTATCAACAGGCTGTATCAATGGTGTCAGCTGGCTTCACTTCAGCCTACAAACGGAGGAACTGAATACTACCTAATAATCCCTGAAAAGCAATGCAGCACAGAGAGCTGCGTCACTAATACCTTTTATACTGTTTCAAACCAAGACACCGACTTCCACAAAAGCTTAGATCTTGCCACAACAATACGCACAAGAACTGCCGCATGCAGAACGCTTTCAAAAATATGGCCACTTCGTTTCTATGCCTAACTGAGAAAATCTTGCCCCTGGGCACTCAGTTTCAATTCCGAATGAGAAAAAAAATGTGGAAGATACAATAACTGCAAATAACTGGCAAATAATAAACTGGATGAAACACCCAAATTATTGTAGAGATCAAACCTATGTTCATAAAGGAACAGACTACACAATTTAATTGGATTGTCTCCATCTCTTAGTTCAATAGTTCTTAACTTCTGCCTTCCTCAAACAACAATTAAGGACAATGTTTCAGTAAAAAGAAACATAACATTGACATGATCTCTGTTTCAAGGCAGGACCCACTGCACTTACATATACTCAAGCCTAGCTGAATGAAAATCTTTCTTTTGTATGGGCAAGCTTCTTTCTCATGCAAATGAGCACAAAATTTAAATTATAATTCCAAAGAGACTGCAATTGCACCTGGAATTTCTAGTGCTACATTCAAAATGACAAAACAGGAACAAGGCAGAAGAAGAAAATATTCTTGAAATGAACAGTTGAACTTATGTAGGACCTAAAATACAAAAGGTCAGGAAATACCTGTCTTTCATCACTGTCAAAGGCAATAGACTAAAATATGCAGAGTAGGACTCATAACACAGGAAATAAATGAAAACATTTGCTGTGTGTTAGTATAAAAGTTAAAAGAAACAAGGAAAACACCTCTCTCAAAGGTCCCTGCTGGATTTAAAACAGAGCTGCTGAGCCAATTTTGATTTAAAAACATGCCATCATCATTTAAGAATACTGAATTTCTATCCTTTAATAAACCTTACACCTGTTCACTAGTCCATGGACTTAATGCCTGCAACTGTGCATACTGAGGGCTAACATGGCAAGGCATATCATGCACAGGAACCATAACTGTAATGAGAACTACAAATGGACAAGAAAGCAACCAATTACTTAAAATATAGTCTCAGGCATTTAAAATGTGATTCACTATCTGACTTAAAAAATCCAAGAGTTTTAAAATACTTCTCAGAAATGGTAATGCTAAATGCCAATATGATTCACTCCTGGACTGTGGAATGATTTAAAAGTCTTATGTGTGTATAGCTTTCATATTTTTAAGTTACATATTTAATTCTCTTTAGTATCACAAGTGACTGAAACCATTTTTTTGCCTACTGTTTCACTGCAAAGACAGAAACAGTAAATATCATAGCAAAATGAAACATACTTTCTTACACAGTGATGTGACAGATATCAATTTATAAGTTCGTTCATTCATTCAGTACAAGAATATGATTAAATCACAGCAAAGATTCGGAATAAAATGCACTGATAACAAGTTTAGATCTGATTAAATTGAGAGAGACTCTCAGTTGAGAAGCAGAGTTTGTAAAATTTAATGTAAATACAAGTAAGAATATTCACTTTAGTGAAGCCTTCCAGAACTAAATCTTTTAACATGATAAATGCCAGCAGGAAGAAAGGCACCAGGTCTGACAATTGTTTCAGAAAACTCAATTAACTTTGCACGTCATTAAAAATACGCTACCAATAGAAAGAAGTTTAGTGCTATACTGTACTTATCTATTCATTAAAATTACATGTATTTCATATATGAATATATATGAATAAATAAATACATTGAATAATACAACAAGTTACCTTTTTTTTTTTTACCTTTTCATCTAAAATAATTTACTGTAACCAGAATAGTGCTTGGATTGCCAGGAAAGGAAAAGTTAGGTGGATGGCCACTATTGTTGGAAAAATACTCATCTTTTCCTGCCTTATAAGAAATTAGGTAGGCTGGGTTTGGGATTGTTGGGGTCCTTCAAAAGTCTAGGAAGGTCTGCTATATGCCCCATCCAAGCTGATGAGAAAAGACTGTCCTCGTCCTATTTTACGGAAAACTATTCCACCTGAGACAATAGCTTTTGTCTCAAACAATGTGAAATAAGCCATCATTGTTTGCAAGACAACCATATTAGGCCATCGTGAGGTCCTCTTCTTGGCCTTCATTCTCTGACAATCTCATACTTAATTTTGCCTCTTTCTAGGACTTCAATCCTTCTAAATCTCTAACCCTCCTTATGGTCACAAACCAGCAAGATTGAGTTTAATTTTAAGAAATGGAGAGGTCCCTCAAATTCAGCATTTAATCTCAAATAATTAAAAAGGCAAAACACCATAATACCAAGAAATCTTGCATACAATGTACGTTTAATTTTATGCAGGTGTTAAGGGTAGCAACAAAAAGAAAACCAACTATAAAGCAGTAAGGTTATATGCAAAATTCCATTTAGCTAACCCTGGTATTTCTAGTCTTTTTCAATCCAAAACCCAAAGTATTGTCTCAATTTCCAGTCTGCAATTAGGCAAGGAGAAGCTGAAAAACATTCAACAATTTTAATATTCTGAAAGTTGATTTCCAGCTAAGCATTCACTTACTCAGGTGCAAGTACAGTCAAGCTTCCTCCAGATTTTCCTTTCAGGCCAGTTTTATCCTTAGGTACCTGCATACAATAAAAAACCAAAAACAATTTGTGTAACTCTCATTAAGTTCATCTCTTGATTGTATCAACTTTTAAATTGTCAGCTCAAAAATGTCAGCTATTTAAAAGTTCAGATCTCTAGCTTTTCTAAAAGGATTATTTCCCACCAGTTTACTTAAGCGGGAGCAAATTAGAAGTTTTCCTTCTCTGCAACAAGACTGTTCTTTATTTGACCAATTCTACATATCTCCTTTTTTTTCAGACTCAGCACAACCTTAAATGAAAGAGTTTTCTGTGAGAAACCCCAGGTAAATGCAGCCTAGTAGAAGGTGGGATTGCATGATTTAGGTACATTTCATCATTTGTTTTTAGGAGTTCAAACAGAAAGCAACGCTGTTAAGGTTTTGTTAGTCACAGCCTTAAGCTACCTTAAAACTGTTAACATGGGATGAGAAAATACTATCTATACTCAGTTACCACTTTAGAAATTGAAAGACGGTTTGTGTACAGGTGCACTGTCACTTAGTTAAGGAGGAACTAGAAAAAAAGGTATTCTACTTTCTCCTGGCACTAGTATGAATTAAAGAAACATTTCCAAAATGTGCTATTCAACCACATGGAATCAATTTTTTCAGGCATACGGAGCTCCAATTAAATAAGTGTGGCTTTGCTGACACAAAAGTCCACCTGCACATATTCAAATTTTCCAATTTGAATTAGCCCATCTAATTTAGACCAGCCCACCTAACAATAGACTAGAAAAACAATGCTTTTGGTATGCTACAGCAACTGAAATTATTCTCTTCAAATAATAATCACTACATTACTTTTGCCCATGGTCAGAACATAACCAAATTAGAAAGAACAAAAGATGGAATTACTTTCTCTAAAAATAATTAAAAATGCATCAGGTCAAAGGAAAATTATCTTTAATCTTCTACCTGACGCAAGTAAATATATAACTGAAAAAGTAAGCAAGTTACAGTTTTTCAGGGAAGAATTTACTAGAAGTTAGTGGAAATTGAAAAATGGACTGTAAATATGCTTCCTAGTTTTTAGGTTTTCTTTGCACATTGAGCATCCAGATTTTCCCAGGATAAATATATGGAAAGCATGCATTTAAAAAAAAAAAAAAGGCCAACAAGCTGTATATAAACACTAACATCCTCCCATATATAAAATGTTAAAATAAGAAAGGTGACTGATGGAGTGGAAACTTACAACATTTAAAATAAGCACTTGAGAAGTCCCAGTTTTTATTTATTTAAGTATTCACAGTTAATTGGGCTCCTTTGTCCATACCCAGTCTGACATTATTTAATTAGGTGATGACACGCAATTTTTTTCCACAGGACCCCTACCTCATTCAGTGAATACAGAAGACAGAAGAAAACAAAATACTGAACATCTACACATTAAGTGAATTGCATTAAGTCACAGCACAGCTTTACAATTTATTTATTTCAGGTTATTCTGTGCTGTTTCAGAACAGTACTCTGAAGACAGAAAGGCTAGTTCTCACACACAGCTTCTCTTTGGTACTGTCATGATGGCAGTAGATTGCATTACAGTCCCCTGTGTGGTATGTGATATGATACTCATAGACAGCGACCTGAAAGAAGGAAACTTTTGAATTAAAAACATGACAAATGTAAGTGCTCAACCCAAGATCCCTAAAACTCAATTTTTTCAGAGTGCCTAGCATTCTATCATACTTTAAACCAATCCTCTGGGGAAGCTGCCTTCACCTACCTTAACTAGGTAACCAAATCTTTCATTTTTTGCAGCGCTTTGCCCCATTCACTACCTAACTTACAGTTTCTACTACAAATCCAAGCAAGTTTTCAAAGACCTGTCTCCTTTGCTGCACAGTCTTCAAGGACCATATAATTCTGAGATCATATAATTTAAAACTATATCATAATGCAAATGTCCAAGGGAGCTCAGTTAAAATATTCTAGACAAACCTTAATTCTTCACTTTCCTAGTTTAGCAGTGCTTGACTTTGGAATGGTAATAACGTTCTTCAAGGCAGCTTTTAAGCTTGGTTTAATTGCCAACTCTTTTAAAGAAAGTAACAGAACAGAAGTTTCATCTTGTTGAATACAAACACCCAGAGTCTCCCCCAACACTTAACTGACTGTTCTCCTCCAAACCGTATCAGTGCCAATCCTGTGGACATTCATCTCCCCCATCACAGTCTACTTGTCATCAAGCTCAGTCTTCTCGTATTTCCGACCCCAGTCCTTCCTCCCTGTCTCTTCAGAGTAACCGCTTCCATCTCATCAAGTGTGTCATACTATGTATTGCTCCCTACCCTCCCTCCAACCAGAATCCTGTTTCCATTAGCTTCCAGCCCTCATCCACCATCTCTTCTTCCAATCACAGCATCATCTCTCAGCCTTCTGTCCCCCTCATTGATAGATCTGTCATCTCCCTCATGCTGCTTTTTACCTTCCTGTGGTTTTCCCACTGTGTCACTCTCCCACTTGGCCTCCCTGCACTTGCCTCTCCCACTACTGATTTTCAGATCTGTCCTCAACAACTCACTCCCTGTCTCTTCCCTACTTCCCTCCCTGGCTCCTACAGAGTCTTTGTGATTAGTGTGCCACAGCCATGGCTGCTGTGCTTTATGTTGAACTCATTTCCAATGATGGGTGTTAAACAAATCTGTACGAGGGCTCATGTGCATGAACACTTAATCTGAGGATCCCAGAAAGACTTAGGCAGAAGATAAGCCGAAACAGCAGTGCTATCTCGTGAGAAGTGGATTTTTAACCGCTTAAATCCCTCACTATTGAAAAATATAAACACCTAAGGGTTCAGATGTCAAGGCAGCTAAATGAAGGTTTTGTGGACTGTGGGTACTTCAGTCTTGATGTTAGATTAACACCAACTACTCTTTTAAATTAAAAGAAAATAACACAATTTAGTACCAGCCAGCACTGTACATTATGTGCCTCAGCTACACATTTGGTAACACTAGTCTCCATTCCTACAGAGAGAACCCAAACAAAGTCAGATGGAGTCTAAATCTTCAATATAAACTCACTCTACATTTCAGTTAATGCCAGTATTTTGAGCCATTCTTTCTGAAGACAAAACAGCCCCTGATTCAGTCACATACAGTAAATATTGGGCGTGGGTGGGGAGTTTTAATAGTTTTTAAATTAAGAGTGGCATTTTCACAGCACTGTTTAGCAAGGAGAAGCGTGCTTATCTTTATGCCACTGGAAGAAAGTGGAGGATAGCATACCTTCACCTGTTTTTGGCAGAAAGCACAAACCAACTAAAGACATCTTTCTATCTTGTCTCCAACTTTCACCTTGTTTTCCATGGGGTTTTTTTGGGTGGTGGCAGGGGGGAGGAGGGGGAGTTAAGACTGAATTTAAGATTGTTTCATACAATTGGGACAGGCTGATTCACCCAACATGTGAAATAATACAGCAAATTAAATGACATTTGATTTATATTTTAAATGTTTTAAAAGTAGGACTTATGCAATGAGTTGTTATTGATCGGATTTGTATCAACAGAATTTGGACTACATCAACACAACCAAAGTCAGAATTACATAATAAATTCAAATATGATGAGAATTGCATTAAGAACATTCTTCCCACTTTTGAATACCCCAAAGTAGTTCTTGGGATTACCTCATGACATGCAGATTAATATTAACCATTATTTGTAACAGGCATCTTTTTAAAAGAGGTAAGACAAACCTTAATACAGATTAATACAGAATAGATGATCTCAGCTTCTTGTTATCAATCAAAACCAACAGCTAGCCCTAGGATTTTTCCTAGTATGCATTTACATATGAGTATCCTAAACCTGTCAGATCTCCCACTAATTTCCCTTTTTTCCTCATTCTTTCCCATGTTTTATAAATCTCCCTATCTCACACAACTCCTTCTATTCATCTCCTGAGGTTGTTTCTTCCCCACAGTTTCCTCACCCAAATTTCAAGTGATGAAGAATGAAGTTGTCTTCCTGCTCCAGGGGGCACAACCCACACGTGCTCGAARACCCCTGGGGGAAACAACTAGTGAGTGGTCTCCAGCTGGACTTCATGCTACTGATCACAACCACCTGAGCCCAGCCAGTCAGCCAGTTCTCAAACCACCTCACTGACCACTTATCTAGCCTGTACTTCATCAGCTTGTCTATGAGCATGTTAGAGGAGACACTGTCAAATGCCTTACTAAAGTCAAGGTAAACAACATCCACTACTCTTGCCTCATGCACTAAGCCAGTCATCTCATCATAGAAGGTTATCAGGTTGGTTAAGCTGACTGATCCCAGTCACCTTCCTGTCCTTGATGTGCCTAGCAATTGTATCCAGGATTAGTTGCTCTATCACCTTCCCAGAGATTGAGGCGAGGCTTACTGGCCTATAGCTCCCCAGATCCCCCTTCGTGCTCTTCTTGAAGATAGGTAGGATAAATAGCTCTTCTTCCAGCCCTCAGAAACCACTCCCAATCACCATGACCTTTCCAAAACAATCAAGTGGCTTTGCAATGACATCACACAGCTCCTTCAGCACTCATGGGTGCAATCCATCAGTGCCCATAGACTTGTGTACATCCAGTGTGTTTAAGTGCTCCCAACCTGATCCTCCTCCACCAAGGGTAAATCTTCATTGCTCCAGGCTTGCCCTCTGTTCCAGGAGCCTGGGATTCCTGAAGGTTGGTCTTAACCAGTAAAGACTGAACTGAAGAATGTATTAAGTACCTCTGTCTTTTCTGTCTCCTTTGTCTCCAGGGCCACTGCCTCATTTAGCAGCCGGCCAACACTTTCCCTAGACTTCCTTTTGCGGCTGATGTACTTATAGAAGCCTTTCTTGTTGCCTTTCACATCCCTTGCCAGTTTCGACTCCAGGTGGGCTTTAGCTCTCTTAACCCCACCCCTGCATGCCTGGACAGGGTGTCTATATTCCTCCTGAGAATATATCATCTGTTTCTGCTTCCAGCTCCTGTACACTTTCTTTTTATGTGTGAGTTTAGTCAGGAGCTCCTTGTTCATCCACATAGGCCTCTTGCTACCTTTGCTTGATTTCCTGCTTGTTGGAATGGACCACTCTTGAGCTTGGAGGAGGTGATCCTTGAATATCAACCAGTTCCCTTGGACCTTTCATATCCGATGAGATTCTTCCAAGCAGGTTGCTGAACAGGCTAAAAGTCTGCTTTCCTGAAGTCCAGTGTTGTGATCCTGCTTTATGCCCTGCTTCCTCCTCACAGGATTCTGAACTCCACCATCTTGCGGTCACTGCAGCCAAGGCTGCCCCCAACTTCCACATCCCCAACCAGTTCTTCCTTGTTTGTAAGTACAAGATCCAGCAGAGCACCTCCCCTCGCTGGCTCCTTGATCACCCGTGTCAGGAAGTTGTCATCAAAGCACTACAGAAACCTCTTGGTTTGCTTGTGCCCTGCTGTGCTGTCCCTCCAGCAGATATCAGGGTGCTTCAAGTCCCTCACGAGGATCAAGGACTGCAAATATGAAACTTCTTCCAGTTGTCCAAAGAAGGCCTTATCCAGTTCTTCTTCCTGATCAGGCAGTCTATAGCAGACACCCACTACAATGTCACCTGCTAATCCTGACCCCAAAGTTGCCAGCTAACCCCTCACCTGTCCCAGGCAGAGCTCCACGCATTCTGCCTGCTCTCTCACACGAAGGACAGCTATCCCTCCCCATCTGTCCTTCCTAAAGAGCCTGTATCCATCCATCGCAGTACTCCAGTCGTGTGAGCTATCCCACCATGGCCTTGATCCCAGTGAGATCATAGCCCTGTAACTGCACACAGACTCCTAATTTCTCCTGTTTGTTCCCCATGCTGCGTGTGTTAGTGTACATGCACTTCAGAGAGGCACCTGGGCATGCTGACTTCCTAGTCACGAGAGCTTTACCCATAATGTGGTCCCACAGGTACTTCTTTACTTACATGCATGCGCTTGGGGCAATTCCAATTCAACACTGTTTTGTTGATCAAGAGGTCCCTTCTGTTTACATCACCACAGACCCTTTGTTTGCCAAACCTGTCCACCACTTCTTTACTTGATCGTGGTCATTCTCTCCCTCCCTTGTCATTCATAGTTTAAAGCACTCTTTACCAGGTTGGCCAGCCTGTTGGCAAAGATACTTTTGCCCTGCTTTGAAAGGCTGATCTCATCTCTACCAAGAAGTTGGCAGTCCTTGAAGAGAGTCGTATGGTCATAGAAACCAAAACCCTGTTGTCAAGACCAGCTGCAAAACCAATTTTTGACCTAGGATCATTCAATCCCCCTCATACCCTTCACACTCACCAGCAGGGTCAAGGAGAACACTCCCTGTGTCCCCATGCTCCCATATCCCCAGGGCCATGGAGCCACGCTTGATACTTTCCCAGTCTCTCCTGGCAGTATCACTGGTGTCCACACGTCCACATGGAAAAAGAGCAGGGTGTAATAATCCAAGGGCCAGACAAGCCTTGGTAGCCTCTCCACAACATCCTGAATGTGAGGACCCAGCAAGCTGCAAACCTTCCTAGCAGCAGGTCAGATCAGCAGATGGGAGTCTCTCCCCCGCAGCAGCAAGTTCCTACTAACACTCGCTGCTTCCTCTGGGTGATCCTGTGTGCTCCACAGCTACAAGGGCAGCGAACCTTATCCAAAGTTGCAAGTCTTCCAGTGGAGCAGGAGCCCTCCTCCTGGTGCCAGAAGTCACCAGCTTCCAGACTTCCCCATCATGGAAGTTTCCATTTTCTGACCTGATAGGCATTGACTCTGCCAACTCTTCTGCTACAGTTGGAGGTTTGGGCTCCTGAAGCTGCAAAGTCTCAGAGAAGATCCAGTCTCTTTCTCATAGTCTCTGATGCTGCCACCTCCTCACTGTTTAGTTAATAATTAGTAATAATACAATTCAGGACTGATGTATCAGAGTATACAAAGGTGAACCTAAAGGAAAGTATCTAAATTTATATAAGTTACAAACGTAATGTGAAAGATTAATCTATGGTTTCAATTAACTTCCTGAGATTTATAATCTTGTTTGATGTAACTAGTATGTTGATTGTATTTAAATATAAATTTTAAAAGGTAGCATTGGATATAAAACCAAAACTATTGTTTATTGCAATGCAGAGCTTATTCTTGGTATTATTCCCTCTTCTTCTACCCCCACCTCATTCAAACACACAGTTTCACATTTTCATGGCACATTTCACATGCCATTTTGCTCTATGTGCTGGTAATTTTCTGTGTCTAAACTTTGGGTTTGTTCCCCAAGAATACATTCTAAATAGTGTAAAAAGTCACATAGCTTTTCTTCATTTTTTGCCCCCTGGGCCACTGTACTTGCCCTTCTCATCAAGATAAAACAGTAGCTGGTCACATTACTCCTGTTTCCTTCCCTAAGAGAGCAACAGATCCAGGCTCCTCTTTGACCAAATGCAACACCGTCACTTGAAAATGACATTAGCAGTCTCAGTTATACTCTTGTTTACATTTGTGCCCCAAATCCTACTCATTCCAAATGATGAATGGGGTCTATTCCCAAATCCTCCCTCCAAAATGCCATGCACTAAAACAATACTCAGGAGGCTGATGAGTGCGAGTGTGTGTGCAGAAGGGAGGGAGGGAAAAGAGCAGAGAGGGGAGAGGGACCAGAGGGGAAGAGAGGCAGCTTTCAAACCCAGCCTGGGGGTCTAAGCTATAGGATTCTCATGGCCTGTAATAAATCTGTGCAACTGAATCCCCTGCTTGAGTTTAAAATATCAACCTCAGCTGAAATGAGGTAGATACAGTGAAGAAAGCACGTTTTCCTCTTACTGCTACTTTGATACTGAGTGGTCATTTAATAACAACATAATTTGCTTAATGTGTACAAATAACTGATTCAACACTAAAAAGTGCATACGGAAGAGGAATTTTATTACACCTTGATTCGTTTCTATATTGAAACTAAGAAGAAAAAGAACTCTGATTTATCTGAAATAAAGACTGATGTTACTTTTTATATTTAAATAACAAATGATGAATAATGTTTATATACACTTCAACAAGACAGCCTTTCAACACACAATTTGTGTAAGTGATATTTAAAAACTAAGCATAAGTGTAATATCATCAATGAATGCATTATTTACAAATAAATCACTCATTCCTTTGTTCAGCCTGTGTTAAGTACAAATTAATGCTGAAAGTGATATGTAATTATCTTTACTTGACCACCAAGATGCAACAGGAAAACAAAAAAGTTTAAAATAATTAGATCTTGCTGATAAACACAGAACATTAAAAGGTATGTGTCAGGATAATATAAGATTATATTAATTGTTATTTCTTCTGAAGAGGTCTCAAACAGTCACACCAATATATTTAATGTTGTACTGTCTCTTATTCTCCAGTGTGGTATACTGCCTGCTAGTGTTAAATTTAAAATGAGATTCAGTTATCGTGGGTCCTACCACCACTGACCCTGCAAATCCACCACTTACACATCCTATGGAGGAAGTGGGGCTGTTAATACGAATCATGACCTTGGAACTACACTTCAAAACCTAAATAATCCAATGGCTATAACTCATACAGAAGCTAATAAGCACTAGTGATCCTGAACATTTATCAAAAGCTGGCACTGTAAGTTTCTCTTATTCTCCAGTGTGTTCACGTTTGTTTGATAGTTAGGATAATAGTTACATAAATATATATAACTATTAGTAGAAGATGGATGTTGAAGTTTGTTTTTTTGTAAACTGATAAAAATAACATAAAACAAATTTCAGTATTTGTCTCCATATACTTTATTGAAACATTCAGTTTGTTTTATCTTCTTGTTCACATTTTAAAGTTCCTGACATCCCTAGTAGTACAGTGTTTACAGTCTAGTTTCTACCACGGGTGACATGAAAAAAACACTTTGTTCACCCACACATACTTCCTCGCCAGAAAGGTCAATAGAATCATTTACCAATGAAGGTTCACATCATTTTTCCCCTACGAATTATTAGTAGGAAGCCAAGAATTCCCCCATCACATGCTACTAGCTACATTCAACAGACTACATCTCATCAGTTTAACAACTGCCTATACCTCATTATACCTCAAGGTCTACATCACTGAAGGAAAATAATGATTCTTACAACTCTAATGGTTTGCTGACATTGAACATTTACCAATATAATAATGACAGAATCATAAACTGCACTAGTGGAAATCTCCCGTGAATAATTTTTTGGGGGAATAAATCGTTTTTCGGCCTAACAAACTTCACCCAACATAAGCACAGCTAAACTAGAAAAGGCTTTCATACTGGAATAAGAAGATTTTAACATTATGGCTATAGCAATTATAGTCTAGGTTATGATAGTTAACTTGCTCATACAGGCAAGTCCTAGAACTTCTCAGCAAACATTTAAACACAAGTGATATGGGTTTATACTTTGTACGGCCTAAAGCCAATACAGTTAACATTTCTTTGATGCCTGAGCTTCAGAGTTCACAGAGAGTTGTGGGAGAAAGGAAGTGCTAGAGGCCTGGTAACTTCAGAAACCAGTAATTATAGCAACTCAACATGAAGGGCATTGCTAGAAGTTTGCTTCAGCCTAAAAGTAGCAGAGGTAGTCCAGCGGTTTAAATATAAACAGTGCAGTTGCTGCCGCACAGTTGCCAATGAAAGACAAAGTTCCAGGTGAGTTTTTTTCTTCAGACTGATGATGTGCGAGGTGTTGGACAGGGAGAAAGCAACTGAGCACAGCATAAGTCCCTCTGATTACGAAGTTTCTCCCGGCATGTTTTTCTTGTCATATCTCAAAGTAAATTATGCAATTAATTTTATTTTTTTTAAACTATCTATTATACTGTAAAGATTACGGCTAAAATTTTCAAAAGGACTGCCTATTAAATTTAGTTGGCAAAGCTAAGTACATTCTTTTGAATTCAACTCATTTTAAAAATAGAATTCATCCTAAATTGGAGTTAGTGTCTTTTTATGGGAAAAAATAAGTGAGGCTCAACTGACCCCAAATTGGTACAATTATAAAAATAATGAGCCATTCAAAATTATTTGTCTCCTTTTTTGTGTAAAATCATGTGGCAACTTATTGGTAAAAGCAAGAATAACGTCCTACTTTCCTAACTCACTTTCTTACAAGTTCTCTGCTGCCTAACAATTTATTTTATAAATACTCAGGTTTATAGTATAGTGATCCCTATATACATAAGAATCAAATTTTTATGATGATAATAGTCACATAAAGCACAGAGTCCTTCTTTTCACATAAAAGTCTGCTGAAAGTTTGTTGGCATGATACAGCCTGAGTCTAAAAATACAGTAATTTAAGAAGTAAGATTTTATTTTTCAATATGGCCCTCCAATAAAAGGCTGAAAAGAAACCTTCTCTTTAAATTCTGTTCAGAATAAAATCTAGAAAACTGTGCTCTATCCTTTACCAGCTGCTTTAATTATGACCTTAACTTACTAATTTAGGAACAACACTTCTTCCTGATGCACGCTTAGCAGAAAGTAGCTATGCCATGAATGTGTTATAAACACCACGAGACTCATAGGTTGCAAGATTTTTCTGAAAACCAAGACAACCTAATGCATGTGCTGCTCTTCTTCATTCTCTACTTCCTGTCCACATTCTGATGACTTAATTCAATACCAAAGTTAGAACCTGTGACAGAATTTCACATCTCATTTCCCGTCCACATTTCCCCTTTCAACCTGAGATTTTTGACGATCTGCTGATTTCCCTGGAAGTTCACTTTCTCATAGAAATGCTGCAAGTGCAAAGCCGGAGGGAAAAACAAACTGCCAGACATCACTTACTCAGAAAATTCCTTCCTGAGATACAGGAGAAGACAAATATATACATATATTCATACATACATACCTATACATATATTCAGATACATATACACACAAATCATGACCGAAGAGTATCTCCAGGCAAAACAGCAAAGCTTTGGCAGCAGAAAGAATGCAACCCCTTATCTGCATCACCAACATGATATTTCAACATGTGCCTCAAAACACAGTTTTGGGAGGCAGGATGGTCCCTTCAGGGACCCCACAAGGGATGCAGCTGGGCAACTGCAGGCAGCCACACAATGAATGTTTGGTTGAGAAATTTCCACAGTATCTACAATCTATGTGCCCTGAACACCACAAAATGCTTCTCCGTATCCTATAAAAAGCATAAATGCCATAGGAAGGGCTGTGATTACAGAATACCGTATAGGAAGAATTGAGGATGGAGGACATTGTCCATATCTCATGTCTTTGCAATAGCAGAGAATTTCTTTAAAAACAGAAAACAGCAAGATAAGAACTTCTCCCAAATGATCACAGAAGTGGATCATGCATCCTACAACAGAAAAGAATAATAATGTCTATCATTGCGTGCCTATTTCCCCAGGGGCTGATGTTCATTGCCGATCCCAAATCTTGTAAACAGTTGAACTATGAATGCAAGAATAAGGGGGTGAGGGGGAACAAGTAAAGATAACTTGTTATTAAAGGGCAGTGGGAGAAGAAAAGCATTAAAAACATACTTCGCACCCACAAGCAACCACTGGAAACCCTGAAGCATGTTGTTAATGCCAAATAAACACAGTGAGAAAAAAAAAAAACAGTTTCATTCTCCCTTCAAGCCCCTCAGATACCTCAATACTTCAAATACTTGAAATCTAAAATCTCATCTTATAAGCTTAACTTTATGCCTTTATTCAGAAATAAAATCTCCTTCTGTAAAACTTACTAAACTCTAGCTTAAAACTATTTAGGTTCATTGCCCCACAGTCCTCCTCGTCTTGAAATGGTTGGAAATGTTCTTATAATTTCCTGTCTGCATTCATTTAGGATGCATTTAGAATATCAGCACCAGACAAAAATGGTTATTCTTTAGCTGAAACAGTTCTTCATTCCTGATGTTTATCCATAAATTTATTTACAATGAATTGCTGTATCCCTTCTCAACCTTCATTGCCTTAAGCTAAACAACAGAAGCTTTCTAACTCACTTTTTGAAAGATAATTACTCTATTCTTCTCATCAGCCTACTAGTCCTTCTTTGCACCTGTTCCAATTTAAGTCCATCTTTCTTGAATGTAAGTGAACAGTATTGTACACAATATTCCAAAGGAGGTCTCAAGAAGGCCTTGTAAAATGCTATCAGCATTTCTTTCTCTCTCTCCAAAAATATCATGTCTAATGCACTGCAGAGAGAAGCACATTAGCCTTTTCCACAGCTGCATCACACTGGTGGCTTAGAGCCATCTTAGTAGTATTATTATGGCACTTTACCTAATACAGGCTGCTACAGCCATTAAATCATCTGCACAACATCCTATGATGTTAATAGATATTTTACTCATTTTAGATATTTGCATATCAAGATAAAGATTAGAAGAACCTATTTGAGACCAGACATTGGGGCTCGCAGAGCTGAATTAGCAACTGAGACTTTCTGATTCTTAATCCTAAATATACACCTCCAAACATTAGCAGCAAACAGCTGAATTACACAGTGCACAGTAACAAGGGTACTCCAGTTACTCCATGCCAAATGCCTGTGCCTACACTCAAAAGACATTTCTAAACGGATGGTTACAGACAGTCACTTCTCTCCTCTACCACAGAATTGCATTAGCCAGCCAGAGAGATTATACCTAGAAAGGCTAAATGTCCACCCAGCTTGGAGTTGCGGTGGACTCACCACCACCTGCTCTTATCTGCATGCCCTCAGCTGGCACGGAAACTGCCTTTTTGTGGTGACCCCATCTAGACAAGCCTCTAGGTTTTAGGCCACCTCCTACACGCACTTGTTCTGAGTTGTCAGGGTAAAAACTGCTCTATTATCTCCACTTCTACCAAAGCTCTTGTTCACCCTGACAAATTCTCCTGAAAAATGTTTTCAAGATTCTGAATTTTTAATCCGAATGTTCTTCTTATTCTAAAATTTAGATGATAGCTAAATTCATGTTCCAAAAAAAAAAAAAATAAAAAAAAAATCTAAAAACGCAGCAGCACAAATTCAAAGAGTGATGATGGACAAAGGAGCTGACAGCTTTATGGTTCCTACACAACACAGGGTATTGTAGCTACTCAAATTATACTGTTAATTTTATAATAATTAAAAATCGGATGCTCTTAATACCAACTTATTCCCACTAACACAACCTATCTTTGGAAATATTTAGACTAGAATATGAACTCTAATAGAACTAGACAGAACATGAACTGATTTCCCTTAATGCTTAGAATCTCTTAATTGCCTCAAAAATGCTATCCTTGTTTTGCAGTCACATTCCAAAAAATACTTTTTCTTCCAAGCAACTAGCAGAGCCAGCACTTTCCACTCAGCTAGTACATGGCAGTCTTTTTCTTTTAATAAGGAAAGCATTCTAGTCAAACAACACACAACCACTTCTTCTAAGAAAATAAATATCCTAATTATATTTGAACTTAGTTTCTCTTTCTTCCCCCAGTATCACATGTACACCTTTAGAATTTCAGGTTAACTCCATATTATGGTCTGTCTTTCACAGATGAAATATTACTAGTTAGGGGAAAAGCTCACAAATATATAAGGCAGGTAAAATGAATTCTGCTAGGACCCAGAGATGCAAGGGTCAGTGCTAATAACAGCAGTGCACAAAAATGAAAGTGTGTAGCCGTGCAATGCCTCCAGCATTACCTCACAAAAACTGTAGACAAATATACTCACTACATCACTTCTACAAATTAAAGATAAATACCTTCCAGATATTTATGTTTCCAGAGAACTGTCATGCATCACAGAGGGCACAGAGCAGTAACACCTGCATTAGCATGACCTAGCATGTTACTGCTGGTCAGCTGAGCAGCTGTAACCAGCCAGTAGTGCACATTTAGCAGTTAGCAGTGGGAAAAAAGTAACTTCAAAGTGGCTTGAGTGCACGCCTTTTACTTTACAACTGAAGTGATGAAAACGCCAGCATACAACCAGTTACGACACTTCTGCCGATGACTGCATCTTATTAATCTGCAGTAACAGCCAGTATTTTATTAAGCTGCAGTAGCACAATTTGCCCCAGGCTGTAAAGATGGTTTTCTACCCCCTGTGCCACGTGCACTCATGAACTAGTTCTGAATGTTACAGTTTGGCCCTTTGCTTTCTGATGATGGAAAAGACTATGTTTCACTTAAATTGTAGATAAATACCAGGCACAATTCTGCTAAGCTTTTGATATAAGGTATGTCAATGTAAAATACATACGCTTTTGACTGAGTATACATTTGACTTATTCCAACAAAAAGCAAATAATTTGAAAGCTAGGACAATATCTTCTGATGCTTGCAGTTAGGATCTGGGTAAACAATATTTATATATTAATGCTTCAGAGTCCATAAATATTGTGAAAGAGATGCATATTTTTTATTTTCAATATGGAATCTGCATGCAGAAAACCAGCATGATTTCAAGATTTCGGAAGTGATTTTTACTGGAATGCAACCATCTGAACATCTTGCAAAAGTCCTGCCAGTGGAATCCACCCATATTCCTAGCTGGAAAGTACACACACCTAAATAGATGTGCAAATAAGGCATACAGCTTGTATGTATATAAATGCATACTACAAAATGTTGTATGTATAAATGCTAAAGGAAACACTGTAGTTTCCAAGCAGGCAGTGTTTCACAATTGACAACGTGGTAGCAGTCTTATTAAAAAGGACAAGAATTAAAGTGATTTACAGTAAATTACCCTTACTGGCCAGGGATGATGCACAGTTATGAGACTAAATTAAGGAAGTTTGCATTGCTGCCTCGTGGTGTTTGCTCTTTGAATTAATTTCTCAAGAATACTGAATTATCTATATCTGAGCACTGTTTATTTTTTGATGTTAGTATGAAACAAGCTTGTAAAGTCATAACACACTTCAGCAGATTTCATCATCATCAATACTTCCATTTCTAGTGAGCAAGTTCTGCCCCTCCTCACTGACTGACCAACAGCTCATCACTTTACCTTTTAATCTTTAGACTCTTATATACCAAAACTGTGAGAATAAGAAAAAAAATGTATAGGTCCAACACAGATCCTTGCCCATGTTTACGAGCCTAACTCCTTTCAAATTCAGAGAGTCTAAAGCACTTAAATGTGTTTATCTATATCACATACATTTGTCGCAAGATACTCTCCTCCATTAGTTAGAAAAGAGTATCTTGTGAGTGAGGCATTTGTATGACGTGAGAGAAGGTACTTTATAGGTGTGACACCGCGTATGGACTCAGCATATGCAAATGTCAAGTGAGATAATGACCCACATATCAGAAACATACAGTCTAGTTAATGCCCATAAAAAGGAAGGAAAAAACTACAATAGCACTTCTCAAAATGTTTTACAACTGAAATTTTACTGGGTTTGCTGGGGGCATCACTTCAGTTATATTTTTGGCTTGCATTTCTAAACTTTGATCAATTTACAGTAACTTTAAATTTGTTCAGAAGATCAAAAGCATAACACACAAGACCCAAATTACTTCCTTAGGTTTATTGTCTTGGATTTTCCATCAAAGCACCAGCACAGGTAATTAAGATTTCCGGACACTGCTCATGCCACACATAACCATTACAGTTCTAAATACCAAGTAATCAGTTTGCCACTCAGGCACTGAGCAGCTGACAATAAACTAGGTAACATGTCTTTTGTTAGGACATTCATGATATTCCAGTGAACTTATTCAGCATCACCAAAAAAGTTAATATCACAAATGACATTTGGCAAGGTTGCCACAGTCAAATCTTTGACCCATGTAGATCTAGCCTCTTAGGAACGCAATTCAGCTGAGTATAGGCTCAATATATTGAAAGTATAGGGGAGCTTCCAAAGAATAAAATACATAATTGAATAATTGAGATACAAAGTTACAGCTTTATTGAAAGATCAGCAGAAATACTTACACTACTCAAAAACAGAATAACTCCGAACACAAACTATCTGTCTGGACCTAAAAAAATACCTGCTGATGAAGTTTCAGCGAAATGGCACAGTATTTATTTTGCTAGTGCATGAGAGCCAAAGTTTTAAAATAGGCTAGTCTACCCATTTTATTTGCTTAAAATGAAAAGCATAAAGTATCATCATGGAAAAACCAAAACTTTCAAAATACAACTTGATATTATCCATGCAGGAGCTACTGATGAAAAAATAAAATAAAATTGAAGTTAATTTTATGGGAATTTTAATCTATGCATATTTTATTTAATATACTCCTGTAGTGCATGTCAGACTAAACAGACCAGTCAGGACCTCTGAAAATTAGTCTAGACACATGAAGAGACATATGCTGCATAATAAGAAAGACTTCTAAAAGGCTTTGAAAAGAAACACTCTGGAGAATTCTTATTGCTTCAGATAAATCACATAGGTGTGCTTTCTCCTAAAAATACTTCCTTATATAACATAAAAACGATTTTAAAGCTTAACTGTAGGACACCTTTACACTTCTGAGAGCCAGCAATTCTGTTCATGAAATTTCTTACTACATGCAGATGACTGACTATTCACCTCAACAATCTTCTCCATGTCAGGAAAAACACTTATCCGAGCAAGCGTCATGAATGCAGGAATATGTTTTTGGTTTGGAGTTACATATGGGTCAAACATCTATTCAGAAAAATATTGGTCTCAAAAGGCTATGCTATCCAGTTACAGCCACAGAAAGGAGATGAAAGATACTAGTTATTTACTTTAAGATCTCTGTGCCTTCATGATGAACAGGCACGCTAATGGCAGCCTACACCACAATTATCCTGAACACGAATATAAAAATAAAACAAGCGATGCCTTCTGAAAGAACTACAAATTCAGTGCAAGACACTAAAGCATCGTTTATGGGCATTATGTTCATTGAAAACAACTGTAAATAATTTAAGATGCTTGTATGCAGAAGAGAAGGGCTGAAGAAAGGAGAAATTCCTAATTCCCCTGAAACATCACCTGCACTAGCGGCTACTGGTTAGACATTGCTGTATGTCAGTCACACCAATCTCAGATACAGAGTAAATGCTAGAACACTAACATAGTAGCAAAAGATACTATAAAACCAGGTAAATATATTGTTTTCAGATAAATCCTGTTAAGGCAGCAAAAGGCAAATGTAAAAAAAGAGAAGACGACTGCACTCCAAATTCTTGCACTGCAGGAGACCCACACTAATTTCAACACATACAGAAGCACTGCAGTTTTTCAAAGAAAATGTAAAAGTAAAAGCAATTACCAATGAATTGATTTTTTTTTTCACTAAAATTACTTGTATTAGAGCCTTCAACTGAATATTTTTGGTGGGGTTTTTTTTTAGATTTTTTTTTCAGTTTTGAGTTCCCATCTTTTAAGTTTCGTCCTTTCAAAGAAGCAGAGGAAAGAGGAAGGAATCAAAATGCTTGAAAACCAAAAAAAAATAGAAAATTTAATCACAGGTTTAAAGTTTTTATCTTATTAATCCTAGGAAAAATAGATTTTTTTTTTTCAATCTTCAGCTATTTTTTCCTTTGCAGGGAGTATTTTCACATGTTGTCAAAGCATCCCTAATCAAAATATCTGCAACCTAACAGTCACAATGACCCAGCCCAATTTGAGGGAAAGTCAGGGTGGTTTTACTGGAGTGGAACGCCCAAGCAGAGACCCTAATTGTGCCTGCTAAAAAAAGCAAACCAAATAAAGAAAACCCCTTATTAAACTGCTGGTATTAGTGCTGGTATTATCGTATGACATTACAGTTGTAACTGTAATCCCTTTGAAACTAATAAGAGGATCATCTTCCCCTCAAAGAGTACGGGTACTGCAGCTGTGATTTTACCAGGCAAGTCGAAATGGAGAATTCCCCATGATCTGTGATGGCTGGCGTTCCACGCATTTTCATCAGTATTGCGTCAAAGCCTATGTCAGCTAAAACACTATTTAGAGCTGTTGCAGAACTCCACCAACTTGAGAATTCACCTTTTTCTTCCATGGCCCAGATTTATGTAGGACACTCTCACAAGCAGCCAGTTTCTCCAGTGACCTGCTCTGACACTTGGTCGTTGAGCCCTGCAAGACAATGTTTGCCAGGAAGAGTATCGAAAAGAAAATGCAGAATCAGTTAATGGTCATGAATGACGAATCGACAGTTTACTAGCAAAGGCATCCTCCCAGAAAATCAGGTGAGATTTTGAACATCATATAGGAAATGTGCACTGCTTTACATATTTCAGCACAACTGTTTGTCAAGACACAGTATGCATGTGTTTCTATGGGTCTAGCTTAATCCCAAATAGAAAGAGAAATATGATGTACTGGTAAATACAGTTAACACCAGGAGCTGCAGCATAGTGATTACAGACGTCAAAAAAATAATACTGATTCTGACCAATTGAGCCATCCTGACAAAAAAGCTTTTTTTTTCCTTTTTTTCAGGTCAGGCCTAGATAAGAGCATATCTTTTTCTCACAGCAACATAAATATTGCATTTGCTTTCCTATATTTAGCCATCCTGTGCACTAGTGATTAAATAAGCAGTCTGTGAAGAGTAATTTTCTTGCCCTTAAAATAGTATAAAAAATAAAGTAAATAAAACGTGGTGGAGAAGGGGAGGAGAGAAGATTTCCTCTTACAGTCATTTAATTCTTTGTTTCCTCTTTTCCTAGTACAAGCCTTGACAAAGTAGTATAATATTATCTCATCATTTTAAGTGCAGGTTCTCAGTTGTTTTGGTAATGAATTACATGCCAAGAGCTCAGGGAATCTTGGAAATTGAAATACACATGAGGTTTTTCACCCATCTTCTCTAATTAGCAACTCTTGATGGATCAACAGCATACAATTTCAGAACTGTGAGAGCCTAAAAGATACATACCTGACATGCTAACGTCAAGCAGGGCTACTGAAATTGCTAGCCCTCCAGGACAGAAACTAAAATATGACCTGATCCCTACATGCAGTTCAAGTAACAGATAACGGACAGATTTCAAAGGGAAGGGGGTAGCTGAAAACTCTTCCAGCTGTGTAGGACAACTGTGCTGAAGTGCAAGAACGCACATCTTGAACAAAACCGATAAAGCGCTATTGTCCTACCCTGGCCGTTCTCTGGCAGCACAGACAGGAATATATGGAAGTCAGGGCAGAGATCCCCTGTGCCACTAACCTTTCGCTACATTGCATTATCTAAGAAACATATCCTAGGGGTATAAATTAGAGCAAACCTTAGGCTGCTATGAGTTATGATGGCTAAAGAAACTGCACAGGAGTTTGCTAACTGGAGTCCTAGCTCCTTCTCTGTATGGCGCTTTTGCTTCTGTATCTAAGTAGGCCTCAACAACAGGAAAGAATCTTATGTAAATCACACTTATTTTAAAGGGGAGATTAAAGACAAAAAAAACCCTTGAAGAATGATACTCATTACGAACTACTATTAATTTGAAGGTCTATATTCAGAATACTGAAGTTTACATTGAAAAAGAAAACTAGTAAAATCACATTTTTTCTTATGAAGCTCTGCAAGTGAAGAAATAGCATGTCACCCAATTTTAATCTCCAGTTTTACTACATTACACTGGGAGGTTCTAATTTAATAATAATAATAAAAAAAACTGGTGCCAAATATCATTTCAGTAACTGCTGGAAGCTTGCTTGTATACAGAAGGCAACCTATCTTGGATTCCTCAGTGAAACAAAAATAGTTCTTCATTTAGTTGCTTCTCCAACTTTCAGTTTGCTAGTACTGCCCAGTATGGGGATGTTGTGTTTATTCTGGGGAGACGGCACTGTTCTCTCACCACGAGTAACTCCTCTCCAGGACAACAACCTGCAGCAGCCGGTGGGGGCAGCTGAACAGCGATCACTGTGGCAAAGTGTTCCCACATCAAGATTTCTCTACAGCTTAGGAGAGAGAGAGAGGTTTGAAGTATTCCCACACCTCTATTAGTGAGCAGCAGAAAAAAGGTGCTTGTCTGTACGTCATCCACCCTGGGGCCTACCCAGAAGCTCCAGCACATTCACCCAGGTTGCCTTGTTGAGGAAATCAATGCGAAAGAGCTGGTGGTGCCTGTTTGGTTCCCGTCAAATACAGCATCATGTCATAGCTGGTTTATGTATCTGAGTACCACCTCATTGCTTGAAAATCCTGGATCCACTCTTGGATCCACGGATTTAAATGAAATTGCAGGAATTCCCTTTCCTTATAATCAATGCTTGCATGCTCTGTTTACTTAAATCTTCATTCCTGTGTTCTTCCTAAATAAACATCCCTTTTTGTGTCTAACTTCTCAATTGTCTTTCAGTTCAGCACCACGATTTCCTGCTCCTTGCCAGCAGGAATCATTCTTGCTGCCCACTGTTTGAAGTTTCCATCACAACTCTACACTCAAAGCAAGCATTACTGAAGTACATTTGATCTGCTGAAGAAATAATCCTCCTGGTCCTTTTGAGTTACTGAGCATAAGCTCTGCCGTCGGAGGTGACCACATCTTATATCTACTTTCTGAAACTTACTGATTATTCAGATGCACCAATATCCACTATAAGAAGTCAAAATCTGAACTGCAGGTTTTATTTCAAATATAAAAAAAACCCAAAACATTTTTTTCAGGACTTTCATCTAGACATGACAGAAAACAGTGTCCACAGGTATCTTATATTAGGTTAATGAGCTCTCTGCCCTATTTCCATTTTAGTGTCTGATCGTCAGCAACAACAAGAGCTTCACCAGAGAAAAATACCGAGAAATTTTAAGAAATATCTCAGAGCTGAAAATTTCAAAGGAACTCTTTGTTAATGAGGGTTACTTACACGAATGAAACCATAATATATTCAGAAGGCAGGAGAGAAGGAAAAAGCATGCACAGACTCTGAATACCTCTCAGTCAGAAACACCAATTAAAATTATTTCATGAATGCAAATGGACCTATACAATAAAGTCTTAGAAACAAACTGTTATTGGCAAAACACCAATCCACCAATTGCAATACCAAAATACACATTTGTGCTGTGTATTTTTAATACATCAAACACTGAACTGAATTGTATAGCCCACCAAAAAACCCCAATTAGAATAAATATCAGCTATGTAGTTGCAAGTGGCAGATGAACATAGACTGAACAGACATGGATTTGAATTTGTCTAGAAAAGTCCTTCTCCTGCCTTTTTATGACTGCTTATGTTCAGAGGCAATAAATATTGAAATATCATTATAAAAAGTCAATATTTAATTGACAGTTATGAAATCATATTCCTATGAGACAAAATAATTCTGTCCTTCTGGCATGGCAAATGGTTAGTTACTAGCCAACGCACAGAGCACCAGCGGAACGCTCAACAAAATTTCAAATAATATAATTCTGCTTCAGTGAGAATCTAGAAACAAAAAAAAGGATATTTAACAAGCTCCGTAGGATTTATTACTTTCAAGATGTTACTCTAATTTGCAAGATATAATCAGTTTTCCAAAGAACGATGTTAAAATGTAATAAAGGATCCAGATCTGATTCCTAAGAAGCTCCTTCCATTTAATCATAAAAACAAGATAAATCCATTTTACCAAAAATGAAAAGATGGACTAGGCAGATAGGAAACAAATCAGTAAAGTACAGACATCAGAAACTAAAGAATGAGATGGCACACAAATACTGCGGTTGACAGAGATAAATCTGACAGATAAATTCAGAAGAATTAGAACTGACACTAAAAGTAAGGTTTGAGCAGAAGCTAGTACCAGTGCACAACAGGAAGACTGAAGAAGAGATGTTTCAGACTTGTCTCCGCTTTGAAAATCCCCTAGCTTTATTCATTTGTGTCACCACTTCATCATCATTTTTAAAACAGCGTGTTTCAGAAAATACTATGTTCCTATAAACTGGGATTTTGAGAACCAATAATATTTGCATTGCCCGACAGTGCATTCTGAAAAATAACAATATTGCAGCATTCCCATGAAGTATCACAAATATCAAGTTCAAAAGAGACCTTATACAACAAGCAAATGCAGTATTTGCTGTGAACACAAACTTACTTTCTGGCCAGGGATAACACTATAGCTTCCCTGTAGCTTAAAATAAGGTACACCTGCCCTATCAGAAAAGGGTGAATTTTTCTTCATAAGTGCTAAGTAAATCAGGAGTATCATACAAATTAATTGTTAATGATTTGAGAAGCTGTCCCACTTTCTTTCCTGTTGGGAGAGAAACAACGTCTTAGATGAAGTTGCTGCTGCTAATGGTTGCCAAAGAGCTGTTTTTCCTTCATCTAAAGACCACTCAAAAGAATCATCCTTCAGCCACCCCTTTTCCCACTGGACTTTCAGAGGCAATAGCACACATCAGCCATTTTCACTCCCTTTAAACATGAAGTAGGGCTAATTATTCTTATATGGCTTAAAAAGCAACAGGAGGGCAAAAAATAACAAAGCAAAGAAGTTACCAACAAGTTAGGCAAATTCAAAAAGGTCTTTCTTTTAGTATCCGTAGCCATTGCATGGCTGGCTACCCTAACTTCCAACTCACTTGGTCATTCAGTAACACACTATACTGCCTACGGATGAAATAGTAAAAGATTAAACATCTAAAACACAGTTCCCCACAATGACAAATGCAGTCAGATGTTGAAGGGAGATGAAGGGACGGGAAACTGAGAAAGTCCCATTAACAATTAGCCAGCAAAAGGGGAAAACCATCAGTGCATATGAAAAAAAAAGAGAGGAAAAAAATAGAAATTTATGTTGATGCACGTGATGCGATAACAAATGAAAGTTATATATTCAGCATTTTCTACCTCATCCTACAACACCACCATTCCGTCACAAGCAACGAGGTATCATCAAACTCTCCAATTCTGCATACAGGAGGGACTAATTAAGATGGTACTGCGTAATCTGTGTGATTTCCCAGGCCAAAACAAGTATTTCTATATAAGACAGTTTCTTCAACTACCCTTCAGGTGAAGGACCTATTTATGCATCTCTTTGCATATAGCTAGTTGCAATATGATCAGGTGACTTAAAGCAACACAACATAAATTTTATTTATCAGTTAAGAGTCCAAAAACCTGCACAATAGCATTATTGTGTACACTAGAAAACAAACATGTCTCATAAAAGTTAATGAACTCCTCCCCAACTACCTCAGCTTTTTATTTGAAGCAACAGGCCTCTAATCATTACAATAATTCAGTCTCAGAAGAAAAAAAAAAGACAAACCCAACAAAAAGCCACATGTGCTAAGATTTTTACACAGTGAAATTGCTTCCTTTCTCAGAGTTAGTCTTAATTCAGTCAGAAATACTGTTTCACTACAACAAGCTGCAAATTACTTCCAGCATGATCATAACAGGTAAGAATTATGTTAAACCATATTCTCAGCTGAAGGCCTAGCCTTTCTTTAAACTATGTCATGACTCTCAAAACAAGGTAACCAGTCCAATATACATGTTGATATTTTACATTAAAAGTGAATCACACTGTAAACCAAATATCACAGAAACATAGGTCAACAGTGACTTGGCAAAGACTTAAGATTGTTGCAATGTTTCCTCATTTGAAATATAGAAGAATGTTGTAATTTAAGTGTGAAGAATACTTCTGTGAAGAAGAATGAGACAGGGTTAGTACACTAACACTTACGCAAATATTGTATTTGATGAGAAGGCAGAAAATGAGGTTAAAACCTGTGAGGTTATTACTTTTTAGAAAGTTAAGCAATAAGAGAATACAGAAGAAAAAATTTCTTGCATGGCTCAGTCTAGGGTGTTTATGCATGTCTTTATATAGATGTGTGTGTGCATGCACGTGTATGTATCTACACATGCATGTGTGTTTGTGTGTGTGTGTGTGTGTGTGTGTGTGTGTGTGTATAAAAAAAACACTGCTGGATAATCACTGAAAATACAAGCTATCTTTTTTGTGTGAGAGCTAAGTAGATAGTACTAGTATCCAAGGCCTTGGATACATACTTTGAAGATTAAGAAAAAGAAATGAGATGCTCGAAAACATAATGTCAAAGTACAAGATTGTGCCCTCCCACTCTCTAACACTCTAAAAAGGTAGAAGGAATAAACAAAAAAATTTAAATATTTACAGTACATTTGGCAGAAACACATGAACTTCTATACTAAAAAAATAAAAAATAAAAAAAACAGTCTAACACACACAGTATACCAAATAAAATAGACTTTACTTAGGAGGTCACAGAAAAATAAATAATATACCTGAAAGTTCATTATTTATTTGTGAGAATGGCATTACACATTTTGTCCAGTCTTTAACCTCGGGAGCTCAGAGACAGATTGACTGGCCCCTTCCCAGACACCCCGCCCATCCCTCCCTCCCATTGCTTTCCACAGGAGAAAGGCATCCAACGGCAGTAGTGGCAGAGCCGCGGCGAGGTGGCCCAGAGAACTTCAGGCGGACACATCCACTCCCTGGGCAATTCCCAGGGCAGGCCCAGTGCAAGGCGGAGAGGGAAGATGGGGAGAAGAAAGAGGAAGGCCACCTAACCTAAAATGATTAATTCAGGTTAAAACATTAAGGAGAAATAAAAAGGTAATGAAGAGTATGTTTCCAGTCAGCAGTCTGAATTGAAACTATTACAGAATCCCAAGGTTGAAACTGAATTGAAACTGAAACAAATGCTTTAAAATCCAAATTGGCCTGTGTTCCTCAAGGCTTTTTCAGCTCAATTAACTGACCACCTCAAATACAAAGGCAAATATAAAGGAAAGCATATTGAGGAGAGATGTAGCCATGGGGTTTAACAACTGGAAAAGTGAGAGCTTTATATACTGCATCTAATGCAGTTAACTGGGGATTGCCACCACAGAGGCAGTTCCAGCTCCCCTCCCGCTCCCAGCTAGAAATCGGCTCTTCCTCACTTGCATCACCCTGTTCCTCTGTGACAGCATCACTGTGGCTGCAGTGCAGGGGCGTGGGGAAGGGAGGAGAGAAGGGCAAGGCAGATCAATCAGTCTAACAGAAAACCACCTGCTGCCCACTCACTACCTTTCTGTTGGAACAACTTCTTCATCTGACTCTCTACGGCGCTGCGCGATCACCAGATCTTGTACGCAAAAGTCACAGAGAAGAGGGTTGCAATAATGTTCCTTCTGGTAACAGCCTACAGTTACAGCAGGTTCAGAGACACGTGAAATCACAGACCAAGATCACACACTGTGTGATCTCTGCACTGTGGAGGCTAGTACACCTTCAGTCCAAAACTAGAGATCAAACCTTGCGGGCTTCGATGTTTCCCTCTGCCTGGTTCTAAGTGGTTTCTCCTGCAGCACGTGAGCTTTTCACGGGTCACTCTTCAAAGTCATTTAATGTTTTCCCCAACAGCAAAAAGAGCCTCATCGTTCACATGACGTGTGTTGAACCAGTTTGTGAGGGACAAGTACCTAAATTTTGAGATGATGCAACACCTACATGAGAAGGGGCCTGAATATATCATCTGGATAGAAGGAAACTCTCTAATTAAACCTTCTAATCAGAAGGAAAAAAAAGTACCAGTGACTAAATTATACTCTGAACTTTATTTTTAAAAAAGGGAGATAATTTAATTTTAAAAAGTCACTTGCAGATCTTTGATCACTGATTTGATATCCCCGACAACATAATTATATGAAAATTTAATTAAATCTTTAAATTAGGTGTAGATCAATTAAAGTCCCTGGGTTTGGTCAGAAGGTTGCTAAGGGAGGTCCTCTAGGATTTACTTTATCATTGTTCTATAAAAATATTATTCCAAAATTCTTCAAGAATCTCTATTTTGGTGACTTACATCAGAAATTCTTTCTTGGATTCACTTCAGAGTAGAGTATTTCATTTGGACCTATTTCTATTTTATCTTCTGGGAGGTTGATAGGGCAATTCTTTTGTGGATAAAAGGTATTTGTATTTTTAACTAAGGCAGTGAGATACACTAAATTTTAGGATAGCAAGTAAAAACTATGCTGTCCATATATTCCTCCATGCCTTAAAAACTGTTCTTTTAACAGCATGATAAAAACCTTATATAATGAATAAAGCTCTGAAGCAAAACTGCATTACCTGTTAAGAGACATTGGTTTCACAGTACTCCCTATTGAAGGAGAGCATTTAAAAAAAATTCTCTGTCAACTTGACAATAGTTGAGACCACTGTAAGACTTGGAAAGTGTCTTCATTCCTATTTTCATTGAGAATGTTTTCTGTCATATTTTCATTGAGCTGTCTTCTTGTTAAATTATCCAAATAAGGGACACGGAGTAAAAAGAATGACATAAGTGGTGCATAACTACAGCTTAACATTGGTATCTGACCTCCCAAGGATGTAAGAAAATAGTTTATGTGAATCATACTGCTATTTTTGATAAAAACATGATTCATATCTTTCCTGGAGAATATATAGGAGTAAGGTGCTTTGCTTCCAACTTTACCGGAGCTGGGATGCTCGATCTTGCCTCCCCAGTGAACCACAGCTCTAAATTCAACTGCGATTGTTGAAAGTTTAGCCACGGAAAGGAGTTGAACCTAATATTGGTTTCCAGAGGCTCAGCCTTCACAATAGTAACAAATTTTCTTTAAGATAATTATTAGTGAGTGTAACATGTTCTTCAGTTAACATCGTGAAATATAACTTTGTAGAATTACTTCTGTAAAGGTTTAAATACAGGATTTACAAAATACCTTGCAGAATATCCTAACAAAGTCGGTAACTTCTGAGGTCACCTATGTGGTTCCTGTCATTCCAGATAGACACTTGCGAGTTTCCTGAGAGCCAGGTCAGAGGCTTCGGGAAAGTTACAACATACGTTGTACCAGCGGTCTCTGACTACACACGTTCCCACACACAGCTAATCCCATTCAGTGCGAAGGCATGCATTAAGAATTTTTAAGACTAGGGCCACAGACAGTAGAGTTACAACTCTCACAAGCATGACTGATTAAACATAGCCCTTGCTGATTTTACTTGAGGGAAAAAAAAAAAAAACTGTGGCAATTTTTAGTTTAATCTTTCACACATGTATTTGCATAATTGTTAAGATTAGAGGACAGCAATAGCAGTTGCCTAGCTGTGAACTCATACAAACATCTTTTTCAAGTGGTTTAATTATGAACATTTTCTAGAGACATACTAAGATATTAGAAGTGCTGCATTATCACTGCTGTGAAAATCCTTCCTATCATCAGACAGGTTTTCATTGTCATCCTGTTGGTCCTATTTCCTTTTTGCCTGGAATTCTGCAAGGATGTTCTCTCACAAAAAGATACTTTATTTACTTTTCATAATGAAGAACTAATTGGGAAAAGCTAGACCTCAAAAATGTATAAGATCAGGTTAGACTAGAAACACAATGTTTGTTTTATCAAGTGATCTTAGTTTTGCTCCAATGGATGAGATAAACAGGGTTTTTCTATTGGCCTGACAGATTTTATAAATTCCAGCAGCTTGTATGAATTTCAGTGTGTTTGGACAAAACAGCCAACATTCATCTAACTGCCTAGAAATTTTACGTAGCATTGTTTTAGAGTGCTAATTTCAGAAAATGTATATAACTTATTTTCAAGAAAGGTTCTGAGTATCCTGCTTCTAAAAGGCATTTTTAACAAGAGATAACTGGACTTTCAAAGATCAAGAGACAAATATTAGTAGCTGTTTTTTTCGAGTTTTTTTTTTTTTAAGTCCTATCTGTTTCTATCTTCATTTGTCTACAGCTGAAAATACCACTGTAACTATGAAGCATACCTATCTCAAACAAAAACATAACTGACTGATAACTTTAAAGGTAAAAGAAGCAGTATGATGTTACCTAAATAGACAGATATTTTTTCTACCTTAACCAAAGTGAAATGCAATTCTCATCATCAGTGAACAAATAGACTGTATGTAAAAATTACATTTGGGGTCAGATTCATTAAAACATTGAAAGATGTTCTTACTTAACATTAAGCATGTGCACAAGTCTTTCTCTTGGAATACGCTAGTCAAATATATAAAAATCATTAAACTTTCTTAAAAAAAATGCATTTTAGTTTTCTTCTACCATCTTTTGATTTTTGAACTCTTCCTGCACTTCTGTAATACACACAGCAGTTACAGGGCTGCCATTTTATAGAGTACAGTAATTTTGCTTCCTGCTGCAGCTGTACTCTCTGGCTACATAGCAGTGCAGAAGAGTTCTTGGCTATTCCACAAACTTCTCATTAGGTATCCCTTTTGCCAGCCTTACATTTGCCTGCACCTTGCCTCAGCAACTAATTATACTCACATGCGTCTCTTGCCTCTCAAACCATTTTTGTTCCTCCTGGTATGCCAATGTCTTGTCCCCAAGCCCCTTTTTTTAGGTCAAGGACAGATGAAGTAAGGCCAACTTCTCCCTCTTGCTAGATTTGGAAGACGCAGGTGAGGCATACCACAGGTCCAAGGGTTGTTTATCCCCCTTCTCCTCTGCCCACAATCAGGCCTGAAGAGACAAGGATGGGATGGGGAGAAGAGGAGGGAGAAGAAGTGAAGAAACTTGTTTCTCATAAAAGAGCAAGAACTCAATTTTCCTCAGTAGCTTAGACTGTTTTTTCTCCTTTTAGTCAGTGGACAAATGGGACATAACAGCCAAATCAGAGAGATGTTTTCACCCCTCTTTGCTCCCTCTGTAGGGATGAGTGAAATTCATGAGAAGACTCAAGTTTCTTGTACCATGGCAAGACTGCTGGCTTCTGCAAAGGACCAAACTGGACAATTAGCCAAGATGGCAAGACTGATTTCCATGCAAGATGTTTCAGTGCGCTACACATTTTACTCAGCTGATTTCTGGGCTCAGGGATTGAAAACAACCTGATATAAGCATATTTCTTTTTGGTGCGGTAGTATGTCTTCATTCAAAAACCCATTTGTGGTAGTACATCTTAATTTAAAAACCCATTTGTGAAAAGACTGCAAAAATATAGCAAAAAGATCTTCACACATACAACATGTAGTAAGTAGCCTTTTTACGCGTAAATCAAAAGATTGGTAAGATCAGGTTCTTGCTGAGCACTTGTTCTATCAGCAACACTTCTCTCTAGCACTCAGAGGATGCTGTAGTGTTGAGATTGTATGTCTTCAGTTGCACTTTTATTATTATTACTGTGCAAGGATGTGTGCATGGCATGTTATCCTCCATTTTGCGCTGCATGGGTCTAGTGTACAAGAAGCTATAGGCTTCTGTAATAGCTAGGATCTGATGGCCTATGTTATGGAATACTTAATAATACTTTCAAAGTCAAAAATGAGTATTATATGCTATGAGATTTTTACATGTTATCATGATCATAGGGATTTTACGATATTAAGTCAAATAATTGTTTCTATTGATACAGTTCATGTATGACAGAATATGAGTTTATATTCAGTAGTATGTCACAGATGTGTTCTGGAATAAGGATATGTTTTAGAGACCTTATTTTGGACTAACAGACCCTAGCAAGCAAAATTTTATGATTCTTTGTCATTGCTACATTATGTTATTTTTTAATAAGTTCTCTTGTTATATTAGCTGTCTATGTTTTAACAGGACCATATGCTAGAAGGAGCAGACAAATTTGCAAACAACCAGGAATAATTTTCCTAGTGATTCCAGATAACTGAACTGCACATACACAACCAGCAAGGATGAATGGCCTAAAGCCACTTCCAGAATTAATATGGTTCACTGTTCAATCCACTGGGCACAGATAATAGCGTGCATGAGACCAGACAAACAAAATTAGAAACCAGGGTTTTGGGGTTTTTTTGTTTTGTTTTTTTTTTTTAATTACTGCCTACAGCAATAACATCCACAGCTTTGTGAAAGCTAAGCATATAATAAAATACAATCTATTCTTCTTCACTGTCTCTTTGTAACACATCCTAAAATGCAGGAGACATGGAAATCACAAGACAGCTTTATTTCCTTATGAACACTTATCTATAGCACTCATAAATGTACCAAGAGGCTCCATGATATCTCAGTCTGTAATGGAAGCAGATAAGTCTTAGGAAAAAGGTATAAAGATGGATAGTGTGTGGTACCTTTTGCTGCCAGGAATATTTTATTTTTGTTTTCAATATAAATACAGAAGTAGTTATTCAATGTCCATCAAAATGAGAAACCATTTTGACAGTAAAACAATTAGAAGTAGATCTGGTTAGGAATTTTGACAGAAGAACATTTCCCATCAATACCTACGAAAATGAATGTTTTTTGTAACACACCAAGGAACATATCCTGCAGAAATTTGATGGAAGAAATGCAAAAATAATTGAAACTGATAATGTGTGTGAAAAAGAAGCATTTTGGTTGTCTCATTTTTAGGGCTGAGTTTTGGAATATCAGCTTTACATTTCAATTCGTAAAATAAAAAAAGAAAACAAAAGAAAATGTTAGCATTCCCTGTGGAATGAAAATTTCTATGTCTGACCTAGATGAAAAAGTTTCTGAATACTTTGGATAAAAATGCACCTAAATTTTAGAATAAAGGGGGTGGTGGTGGGAGGATGGGGAGGCGTTTATTGTCCCTGGCCCCATCCCTTGACTCCTCCAATAAAGGAGGGGAAGTAATTCACTGGCAATACTCTACAAAAAAACAAAACAAAACAAAACAAAAAAAACCCAAAACAAAAAAACAGGATTTCATCTCCAAGCACTCTGAAATTCAGGATAGAGGTCTTCAAGAAAACAACTCAGTTAAAATGGGATTCATTTCATCTTTGGGGATAGCTAGCTGACAGGGGCAAAATTAAGAGTAACATCTAAATTTTGACCCAGAAAGCACTAACAAGGAAAATGCAGGAAAAAGTACACAAGAGGAGGGAAGACAAAAATAATATATGATGCAGTATCAATGGGTCCTGCCATTTTCTTCATATACTGCTATAAATCATGGGAGAGGTTCAGAAGGTACATCACCTTCCCTCCTCCCCGGCACTCATCTCACAAAAGGAGGCAGACTAAAACAGACAGGTTAGTGCTGAACAGGAGAAGTAGGATACAAGTTAAATAGTCCACATCAAAATATATCTTCATGTGACAAGTTTTGTTTTAAATACACATAACAAAATGAATTATTTATATGCAAAACTGCTGCAGTCTTAGAACATAAAAAAGGGGGGGGAGGGGCACCAAGATTCCTTTTTTTTTTTTTTCCCCCCTCCTTCAATTAATGATACAAGTTATATATAACCTCCCCAGTATCACTCAATTTCAAAATCTGTTTTTTTGCTTGTATTGTTCAGGTGGAAAAATATACTCCTGAGTGGAAAAAAAAAGCTACATTAATTCAGAAGCATTATGCAATTGAATACGGCATTTTAGAAGAGAAATACTTGTGCAACCACAACCATAAATGTATTTACATGATCCGCCTCTATTATTTATAATAGTAATGAGCATTTACTGTACACAGGCACATAACATGCACAACATTTAGAACAAAATTCAGTCAAGTCCTAAAGAACTCCTATATACCCAACCATGCACTATCTATACGTCACTGAGAAATAATTTTGCTTGTTCACATCATACAACAAGATTGTGACCTTCACTTTTTTTTTTTTTTTTTTAAAGTAACAACAACTAAACAAGAAAAAGGAAGCTGTGCTTCACCTGGCATGAGTTAGAAAGGCTCTGCGCAATGACATTATTCTGACACAGTAACGCAGTTAGCTCAGGTTTAATCAACCATAACTTCTATGTCAGAGTGCAGGGCAGAGCCCACTAACTTCAGCACTGAATTGGACTGTCTGCCTAACACTTGTTATAAACATGTGATCTCAATATTCTTGTAACTTGAAAGGCTATTACCACTCATAAATTTCTTTGAACACTCTTGCTGTAATTTTAAGAATTCAAAAGAGGCTGAAGGCAGGACCTGGCATTATTTGTTTGTTGATATCATAAACAATCCAAGGTTTTCAACCCTCCTAACATTAATAGCTCCAAGAATTCATGTATATGCACACTGCATTGGGATTAGTGGGTTTAACTTCTTGTCATGCATCTGCTGGGACAGTGAAAGGCTTGAGGGTTCTGGCATTAAAAGACTGACCTAATTAAGGCTGATTCACTCTTCCCAGGTAGAGAGTATCCAAGTTCTGAAGCACCACACCCCATCATATCATGAGGGTGGAAGCAGACTGGATCTTTGGAACATCTGCTAACAAGTTTATACCTGAAAAATAATGGGTTTGACATAGGATAGCAAGTACTCAGACATCCTTGAGAAAATTCAAATAGACAATTAATCAAGCTCTGTTTAGATAAATATGTATTTATGTACTAATATGAAAATTGCTTACATATAAACTTTCAGATCTTATTTCCATGCCTTGTCCCTTTGGTTCCAGTCAATTATTTTCATATTTTTGGGTTTCAGTTATAATTTTCCTGCATTATGTAACCATAAACAGATTGCTTGAATACACTACATTGTGTTGCATTAATTTAGTTTCTTATTTGACTCCTGTCACTTAAACAGGAGAAGTCAGTGCATAATGAATACTTATGCAAAATCTACAATATAGTTGATAATTTAGAGGCTGTATTACTACTTCTTTTAATATATATTTTAATAGTAAGACACTGCAGTAAGTCTCTAACATCAGCATCTGGCACTTCTTAATAAAAAAAATCTCTTTTAATTTCCATTTATGTATAAATTCTACAGAAATGACACATCCATTTATATATATAGACTGGGTGATACACTGATTTCATTATAAGTAAGAGGATGCATTTTTTAAAGTTAAGAGCAGAACTACATGGTCTTCCTTGAGTACACTTCCAATAGGTTTTACTCTACCACATACTTCTGGACTTTGCAGTCATTCGCTGTGATCTGCTATAGTCCATATCAGTCCTACATGTCTTAATTTTTCTGAGTAACCCACATATATTGGTATATATGTTTGTCATTAGACTATTAAATAAAGTATTTGAATATATTTTTCACTATTCATGCTACTGTCTACTTTTTGCAGTTATCATATCAGATAATTATCAAAACCTTTGGTTTTCACTTTTATGTTAGTTTCCATTGAATGTCATTCTTCGGATGACTGTTACGAATATAATTCCTCAAGATCAGAGCTCAAATAACAAAAGCAAATTCTCTCATTAAAAAAAAAGAACTGCATTACCTAGAATTTGGAAAGTTCACAGAACCATTTCAACTAAGAACACAATTAGAAAATACCCCTGCCCCAAGATTTCTGTACATGGACTCCATAAAAAACCTAGAGGCAGAACTAAAGCATGTGACTTTATCCCAGTTTCTCCATCTATAAAATTCGGTAATTATATTTAACTACTTCACAGAATACTCTTAAGTCCTCACGGTACATAAAGTTTGTGAAGCTTTTAAAATTGTCAAGACATGACAAAACTGGAATCAGAATAGAGGGACTCCATTATTCTCCCAGTTAGAACTAAACACCAGAAATTCAGAGATTTATGCATCATGAAGGCTCAAAGAGAATACTTTTTAGCTTTTTGTTAAACTCAATACCTTGAACTCAAAGAGCCTTTTTACTTAAGGCTTGTTTCCAGCCCTTTAATCACTCTTGTGACTCTTCTTTGAACCTTCATCTATTTTCTTCCGTACTTACAGACACTAGAACTAGACATGAGAATCCAGCCTTAGTCCTCTCAGTCCCAAATACAGAGAGAATATAATCTCCCCTCCCCTTTCCAAACTTTCTAGCTTATGTACCCAGAGATCACTTTACCCTTTTGGCCGCAGACGGTTTCCATATGATGGAGTCTTAGCTCTAGAAAGAAGTCTGGATGTCTTTGTTTCTCGGTGCACAATGTTACATTTGCTATATTAAAGCAATGACTTTGTTTTGGCCAGTTTGACAAGTACGCTCACTCAGCAGTTTGTCCCATTCACTATTACTTTCTCAATCTTTGAATCATCTATAAACTTCATTAGTAAGGACTTTTACGAGGGCACAAACAATAAAGTGTTTAGGACTGGGAACAGTATCTTTGGTACTCACTAGCACAGATACTCAAAAAGCTTACAGGTAACTGTAAACAGGGAATAATCTTCCCTGTAGGTCTAATCCAACTACTGCATGCCATTCTCATCTCGTATAGTTCTTGTTTCTTCATCAGAATGTTTAATAGCACCGAGCAAGTGACTTTACAGAAGTCTAAATACGTGTTTTCTCATTAGTTCTTCATCAACAACCCAATGTATAAGCACCTCAAAAACACAGTAAGGGTAGTAGTTTAATGAGAGCTATTTTCAATAAATTCATGTCAATATGCATTAGTTATATCAGTTATATTACTACCCTCTGTTCTTTATTGACCAAATCCTACCCCAGCTATTCCATTATTTTACCTGGATCAATGCCTGAGTTTATAATTACCCAGGTCACCTGGTCTACAACACTGGCATCCATCCAGATTTCTACCACTTTCCCAGTATTCCAAGATTTTATAAATCAACAGTAAGAGTCCAACATTAACTCCTTTTGTCAGCTCTTTTTGGATTAAATTACCTACAGATTTTACAAAACCAAACTGAACACTCGACTTCAATCCCTGTGCTCATTGTCGTAGGCTGTATGCCTCTGGAAAGGCAATGCCAGCTTTAATTTCTAGTATTCTAAATTTTAAACAAAGCATACCCTTCCTATACCAAGATTCAAGCTGCTCTCAAGAAGGAAATATCAAATAAAACCAACGGTATGTGCTTTTCCATCTCATGCCAACATTTTAGCCTAGATGAGCAAAGGCACCTCAACAATGCATGAAAGAAAATACTGCAACACGCCTATTCGTCCCACTCCAGGCTTGGTTTATTCCTTTCATATACATGTGATTGCAAGACAAGCCAATAAATATGCAAGTTGGGCAAATGGAAGAAGGGGCTGTTTTAATTTGTTTGTAAAATTGAAAAATTAGAAGTGTTTCCAATCCAGGAACACGTATGCCAAAATTCAGACAGAAGATTTTGTTTAAAATGTATATAAGGAAGTGTAAGAGAGAAATAGGCTGATACTTTTCAATCTGAATTACTTCAGGTACCATAAATAACCCAGGTAGAAAATTCATCTTCCCTTCTCTATGCTGTTCAACTTGTCTGAGAAATAAAGGTTCGACAGATCACCTTCAGGATCCAAAGCAGTCAATCTCTTCTACCAGCAAGAATCAACATTTTTAAAAAGAGAGAAAAAAAATCTCAGACGTAAGAACAAATATTGATCATTCTGTCAAGCTGATGTTTGACCAATTATCTACTTGATCCCAGAAACACATATATTGAAATTTTCTGCATCTGAAGGTTCTCTTGGTTATTTATTTTGCAGATAATCTGGAGTTTTGTTTTATCAGCGAGTGGGTTTGGTTGCTGGGGACAGAGATGGGGTGAGGGAAGAGAGGGGAAAAGGAGGGACGCTTCACGCCTATAAAAGAGCAATTGAAGATCTGACTAAAGCTCATTTAAAGACTTCCAGTAAGAAACTGTGACCAAGGCTTAAAACACACACTAAAGCAGCAGCTTCATGTCGAACTTTGGGAGCAGCTGTGCTCTCATTCCCCTTCCCCCAACACAGGAAACAGACCTAGAAACAAAAATAAGACAGGAATGCTCCTGTGCAAGCTAATGTTGTTGGCTTCTTAAACATCCACTACTCCTGTGCCAAAAAAAATGAAACCTAGGAGGATTTAACACTTCAAAGGATAGTGGGAGACTGCTTTAAACACAGAATTTTCTACCAGAGACAGATATTCTTTCATTTTGTAAACAAGCAGGAAAAATGTTATTGTGAGTACATGTCAAGACAGATTTCATTTATATTCCTTTACTGGAATACACTATTGCATATTACACTTTTACCTATTTTAGACTACTGTTAATGCTGTAGTAATGTTATCTCCAATCAGAAAAAAAATGAAACAGTTGAATCTTCTGGTACCTTCAAACACATTCTATTACAATCTAGAGTTTGAAAGCTTAACACTACACAGTAATGTTTGACAAAGAAGTTCTCTCCTTATTAAGCAATGATACATAATTATATGTTCAAGGAGAATGTGAATAACACCTTGCCAAAGGAATGTACGGCCACATATGCTACTCACAATATTCCCAACTACAAATTATAGTTATGCTTTCACTTGTGTTATTAAGAACTTGGCCTTTGTTCAGTGTATTTCGTTTTCCGAACAAAGGTAAAGAGAAGGAAAGTAAGTGTTAGAGAAGCTAAGTTCTCTGTTTATCCTAAAAAAAGCTTTATCTGATTTTGATGAGGACAAACTCATGAGTGGCTTGCTCTGCTTAACTCACCAAAAACAACTCATGTTTTCAGCACTTATTTAATACTTTGCAGGCTAATGGAAACTTTACATAATGCATTCTCCCTCATAAAGCTAAAATGTCAACGCAGACGGGCTCGAGATCTTGATATGGAGAGAAAGAAATGTTATCTTTTCAAAATCTGCAGCCTAACAAACATGATGTGGAGGATGGGATGAACACTGGTGTGAGAAAAAAAGGAGGGGAAAATAATCTAATTTATTTTAGAAGAGTGTCTGTATCTCTTTCTGACCACAGCACCCCCAGCCATACCTCTCACCAGTGCTTAACGTTTGATTAAAATATTTTCTTGGTCCCTCCTCATTCTGTTAGTGTCCTCCCTGTGGTAGAACATGAAAAACAGACTGAAAAAAAAATTTTTTTTGATACAATTTTTAACAGTTATATTTCACTCTCACTTCAAACCTGTAAAGTACTGTTAGACTATTCCTTAGTCACAATGAATCACAACTGCAGTAGTTTCCTATTCTCTGGATTTTTTTCCCATATATTTGATCTTTTCTTTCTACTTTGAGAGTTCAGGGCCATGCAGCACTCTTGCCTTCAGCACCTGTTAATAATTCCTCAGAGAAATGGGTAGAGAGGAAAAGCGGGTGAAGGGAGGCTTTCAAGTTTTAACCATTCCATCTATAGTTCACATCCCATCCAGCCACACAGTGTCATGATTTAAAGCACCAGTTCTTCTCTGCTATACCTAGGAAGAGGCAAGTAACTTGCTGCGGGCCTAACAATTGAAAAAAGAGGCAAAGTAATTTAAATGATTTTTCTGCTTTAAGGGATTTCATTCTAAATATAGGTAATTAAATCTGAGCACAGTGTGAAGACACACTTAAAAGCAAGCACTGGTCACACCCTGCATGTGTCAATCTAAGGTGACCTCCAAAGGTCCCTTCCAACCTCAACCATTCTGTGAAACGTCAGCATCATAGCTGGTGAGCTTAATCCTGGACACCCAGTTTTCCTCCTGAGCTCTCTTCCAGTTACCAGTGTAATTATAGCCCCTTGTCTCAAAAATAAAGTAAAATTTTTGCATAAAGACCTATATGCTGTTACTATGCACCATTATACTTGAAATGGAACAAATGCAGCTACACAACTGTCCATAATACTGTCATTTCACAAAATCCTTTTTCTCCATTCCTGGTAGAGGCATATTTCCTAAGTCTATTGTATTTTTATTTTTTAATCACTGCTAATAATAAGCATCTTATTACTAGAGTTTTATAATCCAAATGTAACTCTGTTTAAACCACTTCATACTGGCTTACAGCAAGAGGATAGGTAAATGCACCATGCTTTGAACAGATTACAACTGAAAACAAACAAACAAAAACCCTACCACCCAAAAAACATCCCAGCACCTCTTGCAGAATAGCCCCATCTAAATACACAGTGATACTAGGATATCATACTGAGCTTTTTGCACAGTTGTCATTACTGGAGTATAAAGCTTCTTGTGCCTGGAAAACAGTATCAAGAACAGACTGTAACCAACTCTTTGAATTTACTGCCAAGAATGGATGTTCCAAAATGCCTGAACTGTCACGTCCCCACACTACAAACAGACTTTCTATCAAGTCCCAGGCTAAAGGAACTCCTGTTTTTTTGTTTGTTTGTTTTTTTATCTCATTCTATGATTCTCACCGTTAGAGCGTATACACTCAGGCCCAAGCTGGATGAGAACCCTGTCCCAATTAATTTAAGAAAATGCACGTACTGATTGAGATATAGGCATTTTGTTATATACAGACTGTATTTGGAGATGCCAGCTGGGCCATGATACAGAACAAAATAAAAAAAATAAAGCTAATCCACATGCCCAGTATGGTTAGGGTAAAAAGGCTGTCTATAAAACAGAAAGTCTTTATGTATGTACATCACACACCAATATCTCAAAGGAATTCATACATGCTTCTGTATATAGCTTAATAACACAAAGTCCTCATGCAAATGTTACAGGAATTAATTATGTAAGAAATGTTAATTATTATAAATTTTCTGGTTGCTTGATAAACAATAAATTTAACTCTGATGATTCTTCACTTCAGCACAGCAATGGATTATTCTGAAGACATTCAGAATTGTGTTATATTTCTGTAATGACATACTACGTAAGAAATACTGTACATCATTAGATTTCAAAACATCGGATTGTAAACAGAGGGTTTTAAACTTGCAACTTACAAAGCTGTTTCATACCTTTAGCATGTGGTATGTACTCATTCATCTAAAAATATCTCATTTGTAAAAATCAAATTGCCGGAAACATGAGTAGACAGGCTTAAAATAGTTCAGTGATGGATGTGTAACTTTTTTATCTGTATTTCACAATTACAGTCAAAAGCGTATTTTGAAAAAAATAAGCTCATGCCCGTTCTACACGTAAGCATTTGCAACAGCACTTGAATTAAGTTCGTAACAGATTGCAGCCCACATTTCGAATAGATACATTGTTCTACCAACAGCAGAACTACCGGAACCTGCTTTTTCACACCTTTGCATTCTACATCTGCTAACCAGCCTTCCAAACTTCTTCAGTGACCCACGCTACTGTGCCATGTACCGCATGGCCAGCCAGTGTGCATGTCCTCAAACAGCGAGCCAGCTGCATCTCACAGAATGAGCAGAGAGCCGAGCTCTTCCTCCCTCTCCCTTGGGAGGCAGTGACACTAATTTGGTCTCCATCTCCTCAATGGTTAATTTTCACAAAACCTGTAGGAATTCCGTATCTTTGAGAGCATTAACACTCTGTCAGATATGGCGGAAATTACCTAACAGATGTAATTGTTGTATTATTGGAGGGATGGACTGGCAGATAAAGAGAGATGGTGCCAACCACATGAACTTCATTTCTCAGGAAAACCTCAGTAACACTTTGATATGCAATGCATACAAACTCCCAAGGGAGATTTCTGGACTGACCTACCATTAGCTTTCACCCCCAAATCTCTAGCTTCTACCGGTAAGTGCTGAAACCAGGCAGAAAAAGTCACTCTACAGCTGCACACCTCAGTGTGTCCACTGCACACAGACGGATGATTTCAGTTTCTTGTTCCTCTCAACCTTTTTTTTTTTTTTTTTTTTAAACACACAGGCAGTTCAAGTTAAGACCCAATAAAACAGCCATACTTGTCAGCTGACAGAATACCTAAATAACTTCAAATTTTACACCACTGTAGCCAGGCAGGCCATCTCATGAGGAGAAACAGCATGGTGCTTTTTATGTAATTCCTCACTGATAGGTAAGAAGCGGTCATTCGCCTTTAGACTTCATCTTATGCTATTCAGTTTCTGCTACTGCTTTACCGAGTACAGGTTGTGAGAAAACACTAAATTCAAACCACTGGGCAAGAAACAAGTTGCAGAGAATTCTGTACTAGTATTCTTTTATAAATACTTCTATTCTTAATACTCTTTAGTTTTAAACATAGCAATACTGTTTTTAATCAGTGTTTATATAGGAAGAATCCATAAAAATAGGATTATTTGAACTGAACACGATATTGTGCTGGTGACCTTAATATGACTGTTCCTCAATCTATTGTAATTTTTAAGTTACACAAATATGCAGTAAATGAAGCTCTGGACTATGATATTTATCTGTCTTAAAATTTCCTTTATGGTCTGCCAACCTAAATTCTGATTTGAACTAAAATGGTAACTGATCTGGTATACACTCATTAGCAGAAAAACAAACAATGTATTTTTAAAAGTACAAAAAACAGATAAATTTTCAGCTCACAACAGAAGAGTTTAGTGACTATCCCAATGTACTATCTTTATTTTTTTCTTCTGACCGTACGAATGGAAGTATATTTTATTACACATTAAGCTTTTAGCTATAACTTCTTTCATTTAGCTATTGCTATTTCTTCTCTATCCCTTCCCCCCATTTTAAGTGAAACTATCAATTTTGAAATTTAGCAGATTTCACAAAGTGAGATAAAATAGTTTTAGAGGCGAAGTCAGTCCCAATGCTTATGTTTGCTTTTATGATTTGAAATTGCACTTCATGTTATTTTTACTATTTAAAAAATACCACTGTTGGGCAAAACATCCAACAGACTGGCTGGGAAAAACAGCGACTTCAGAGGGCTGCAGTGAAACTGACTGTGACAACAGCGTCTCAGATATGCAAAACAAATAAAACAGAAGGGGGAGGGGAAAAAGAGAATTACAGAGAGAATTACATAGATTTCTTTTTCTACAGTAACCTCAGGTATCATTTGTCAAAACATTTTAACTGTTGTATGACTCCAAGCATGAAGATGCAGTTAATGCATGTAATACATCACGAGATGAGAAAAAGAAAAGAAAGCGTTGTTCTAAAGTTTTCATTCCTTTTAACTTCTAATTAATATATCTTTGTTATCTGAGGAGCCTCCTGGGTATTTAGAGGGCTAAACTGCAATAAAAGTAAGGGACGTAAATGAAACCGATTAAGGTCGTCTTAGTCAATAAAAACGAATTGCATCAAGTGAGGGCAGCTGCCCCCGGCGGCAGCTGGCCTGCGAGGCGCAGAGGCAGAGGGTGCGGGTGCAACGCTGCGCCCCCGCGGAGGCGTAACACCTCCACCCCTGCCATCGCCTGCCCGCCAGCCCTCCTCGCACAGCCACAGGAAGCCGTTTGACAGTAACATTTCAACAGCCACATGGCTGTGCCGCGCAAACTCAGCCTCGCGGCCTCGTGGTGGTGTTGTTAACCTCCTTCCCAAAGCATGCCCAGACAGATCCGTTTTGCCCCAGCGAACACCGCGGTAAAAGTCCCTTCCTCGCCCTCTTCACCCAAAGAGAGGCACAGGGGCTCTGGCAGACCCGTCCTCAAAGATGCTCGCCCCAGCCAGAGGAGGTGCGTGTGCAGGAGCACGCACGTGCGTGCTGAGGGCTTGGCGGTGCCGCGAAGAGGCCCGCGAGGCGAAGCGGCATGCGAGCGCGCTGCTGGGGCGCTGCTGGGGCGCCCCCTCCCAGGCCCACCTCCCAGCCCCTCTGTACGAAACTACACAATGTATCAAAAAGACCCACATCCTTTCTATAAATGGGTTGGTAAACAAAGTCTGGCGGGTACTTCAGGCAAAAAGCCTTTGAGAAGTCCTCTGTTCAATTTGTGAGGGATGAAGTACCCCAGGTATTTATAAATAGCCTGGAAACCCCATCTATACACTGTCTGCGGACCACATGAGCTCCGCTCTTCCTCCACTAGGAGCGAATACTCACAACTGCTTCCTTCATCTAACTAAAGTTTCATCTGTGAAATCCTTTGAATACCAGGTATAATTTATATCATTCCTTTGGTGACAGGCTTCCGTCATCTTAGAAAGGCAGCATTAATGTCACCAATGACCAAAACGGGAGGAACCAACTCTGACTAGGCAACGTTTACAATACACATTTTTTGGTTTTAGTTGAAGAATGGGTCTGTATTGCTAGTGGACAGAAAATTCAGACTGCTAGATAAGGGGATTACTTGTAAAAAACATTTGAAATACAGTACCGCACAGGTATTTTTCATGAGCAATTAACACAGTTGCTAGCCTTCTCAGGTCTAAATTACATTTTATTTACTAGAAGCTGCACAGATACCTTCTTCCTTGAGAACACTGCAAACTGCTATTAAAAATCTCTTTATCCAATCTTCGCTATATGGAGATTTAAGGTATTCATACAAAGATAAAACATGAATCACAAAGAGGAATCAGAAGGCCTAGCAACTGGGTATTAACAACCCATTGAAAGCTTTTAATAACTGATTTTTTTTATTTAAAATATCTAAAGTAGAAGGAAGATGGATTTTAAAACATTTATACTTCAGACAGTAAATTCTTGGAGATTATTATAAGCCAGCAGTTAAGGCCTAAGTCCTAAACAGACAACACACACTAAACTTTCTGCATCTGAGTACTGCTATTTACTTCTGTGAAATACTGTGCATGCAATTAAGCACAAGCATAAATCTTTAATACCTACAGCCATATGCTGTATGAGGGGAATATCTGGCCTACAATAAAGACACACATTTCACAAAAATATTCTCAAAGTATATAAATAAATTTGGAAAGGGAATTAAAACTTTTTTTTTTAAGTTAAGCTCTTTAATATTCAGTGTAAACATATTCCTCAAAGCACAGCTAACAGCATTTTGTTTTTAATGTTTAAGATGTGGAAGGCTATATATTATGGGAAAAGTTTTTTCTTTTGTTTTGTTTTAAGTTTACTTCTAAACTGAGGTAAGTTCAAGGAGAAGCGAGACATTTTTGGAACTGGTAAAAAGATCAGTTCTTAACTCTAGACACAGCTCCTTCTTACGTCAGCGTCAACCTGTCTGACACTGGCATTTAGACAATACCTGAAGGTCTATGTATGGTCTACAAACTATTACAGAAACAACTGGAATAAAGGCATAGATATGTCTGTGTAAGCACGAACAATGGAGAACATCTAAATTTTGGCCGGATTTTGATCTTTTATTAGCAGGCATAATTAACTCCCTTGTATAAATATTTTTATTATCAGCATTTTAATGAAAATGCTTGCTATTATATGGGCGAAATTACACAGTTTTGCAAAATGAGAAAATGGTATTTACCAAAAAAATTCAGTACATATTTCCAGCAGTCAAACAATGGGATATGATCTTAAGATTTATTGCTTAAAAAAAAAGACAATTCTTTGATTTAGAAGAGTTGAAAAACATTAATATGTCATTTCGCTTCTCCCCAAACACACATGTAAACGTACCAGAATAACCATCAATAGCAACTGTTCTTATAAGAATGTTTTTCATGAAAAGTTCACTTCACCTCCCACACGTGTCAAGTTGACAAGGGAGGATCAATTCAAAATGCGAGCACCTATGTCCTAAGATAACCCTCACTGCTCAGTAGCAAGTCTGTCATCTGCTCAATTTTAGCTTGGTGAGGGATGTTGAAGGGTTTTTTGCTTTGCTTTGCTTTCATTTGTTTGTTTTTTAAAGCTTCATTAACGTGACGATTTGTAGCAATTTACTAACACAGAACCAATTTCCTCGTTTAGAAAGGCCACTTTTCAGTTAAAGGCTGAAAACTGGATCTTTGGTAAATGCTCACATTAGAAGAGATCAGAGTCTCTTTAAACTACTGTTTTGCTACCAGCCTCGATCAGATCTACCACTGAGAAGAATACACTTAGAAGAACAAACTTTGTGGAAAGCGGGCATACGTGCCTCTGTCTCCAACAAAATGGCCCTGTATCAGCACTACTGCTTCTTTCTCTCTCTCTCTCCCCTGCCTGTCCCCTGCCCCAAAAGGTACATACAATCTATTAAGCGAAGCAAGATCTGCAGCATCAAAACACTTCACCATTTATTTCTTACCAGTGTGATGTGGCACACGCTAACATCTCACTTCACATTACTCTGCACAGGAAGCAGACTAGCCTAGAATAGGCTTTGAAACTATCAGGTTCAAAAACTGCGAAACCAATCATGACAGAAACCTGTTTTAAACAGCGATGCAAGAGACTAACAAAGATCTGTCAGTGGATGTTCTTCCTATAAGGACCAAATTTCTTCAGCTTATTTTTAAATATAAAGGCTTCTTGAAGCTGATCTACTATGGACTGTCTTTGCATTTTCCCAAGTTCTAGGAGAGGATTCTTTTGTTCTTTTTTTGAAAAAAATCTGGATGAAGATACAAAAATACAAAGTTAGACGCTGACATAACTATGTAAATACACATATTACTCAGATTGTTTGGCTTTGGTTGAAGAAATAAGTACCAAAATAGCCTCCTTCTATCGTAGATTGTACGCTCCTTTGATAGAACCCAACTTTTTACTGTTTTCACCGCACCAGCCAGATTCATGATTAAGATTTCTAAGAAATTTTGTGAAACAAGAAATAAGCACTAATAAATGGTTTAAAAGAAAGTATGAAGTAATATCTGTAGTTTTGTACAAATAACCCCTTTGTTTTTTGGGTCAGCAATGCAAATTCATTATATTCTGATCTGCAGTCTAAGTCTGTTGTTGCTAGCAAGAAACAAATGATACATGAAACTTCAAATATCAAAAAATTAATTTCAAACCACATAAACTGTGAGTTGACACTTCAGCCTACATTTAAATATGCCTCATACATGTACGCATTCTCAGGCTAAACAAAAGAAAAAGAAATGAGGAGGAAGTCTAAGTTACTATTTTACAGGATCTAAAGTCCTCTCTAGACAGGAACAGTTCACCACATTTTGTTCTTCATATCAAATGTCTTTTAATAAATATTTTCCATTAAACTTGCCTCAAAACAGCATTCAGATATTTCCAAGCAACTGGGGGGTGGAGGGGGGGAACCCTCCTAGCCTGCATAATTTGCATAGAATTCTTCTTATATAGTAAAATTCACTGTTTGATATCATTCCATTTTTAGATATTCCTACACATAATTATAATGCAAATTTCTTCAATTTTGAGACTCATTTGGGTTTTTTTTGCATTATGTCACTATAGCTTATATTCTTGTTTCTTCAGGTTATTTGTTTAATAAGAACAAGATTCCCAGTTGCTACTATTACAACCACAGAATATTTTTTTTCAAGAATTTTCAGGTTGAAAATATTTGTAACACCTACTAAAGCCAACAACAAGTGCAATAATAGCACACCTGCCCACTAAAGCAAATGTTACATTAAATAAAACTAAATGTATACTGAAACAGCCATGTTACCAATTTACAGTAAATGCTCCCTAACTTCAATACAAACCATACACCACATGCATGGAGTCATCCATATTTTAAATGGACCAAATGTGCCGGAGCTGTTTCTTAAAATCAGGAACAAAGTTTGCCATTTTAAAAAACATACAAAGAAAAGAAACATCTATGTACAGACTGGCTGTAATCACCTGGTAGGACCTGTTTGCTTAACGTAGTTTTTAAAAATACTATTTTATTTAACCGGGGGGGGGGGGGAGATGATCTGTTGTCACAATTTTATAACGTGCCCCTGTGTTTAGACTCCTGAGTAAGAGTGATTACTTATTCAGGCGCTGAGCAGCCACTAATTCTTCTGATTTCAATTGCAGCTGTATGTATTCAAAGCTTCTGAAAATCAAGCCACTTATTCAGGTACCTATATTTGAAAATGTTGGCCTCTTAAAGCTTTCAGCTAGCACACATGCTAGAGACACAAATCATTAACAACATAATCAGCATGAGCCCATAGCCAGTACACAAACAGTCTTGAGTGTCTATCATAAAAGAACAGAAATAACGAGGTGCAGGTAACCTTAGTGTTTACTTCCATTTAGGTTAAACTTAACAGTCTGATCTTGTCTGACAGCAACCCCAAACAACCTCTGGCTTTAGATTTAGGTCACTCCATGACAGAGCAGTACTTTGTTCCTAAAAACGTAGTCAAGAAAGGGATATTACCATGTGTTTATCCAAGTTGCTGGTGGTCTAGCTGATGTAGCCTACTGCTTTGGGAAAAATAGTTTAATGCCTCTAACAGCTGATTAGATGACAGTCACAGCTATGTGGAAAGTTTTAAGCAATTAACTGCCTTTGGAAAAAATTGTATAGCCTGAATTACCTCTTGCACTGCATGTCCTAGGATGGTCTGAAGACTGAAGGCAACAGCTGTCATCCCAGTAGGACTGTCTTGTTTTTTGTGTCATAATTATATGGTAATATTTCTGGAGGGCAACAAATTCTTTTTATAAAGCAGAAATAATAGCAAGTTGAGGCATGTCAGCTCTCAGTGACAGAGCAAGTTGCTGGAGTGACAAAGTGGCAGTGCTGCATCACTTGGGAAAACCAATAATGGCATACATAGCCTATAGCTTTAAGAAACCCAAGAAAGCAGCTTCGGGGAAGGCAAATGCATGTATACAAACACTGATAATAAATAATAATAAACAGAAGGTCTGTTCATTACATTATGCAGAACCTGGAAGAAATCATTCTTCATCTGCCTGCCTGCCTGCTCAGTCTGTATTTTAGTGCTGACTGCAGGAAATGCTTTCCAGTATTCCAAAGGAAATAGACATGCAGGTGGATGGCTTTGTGTATGTGACTTCATCACAACTCTGAAATAACCAACCGTAAGTCTACAAAACAGACTAAAACCACCCCAAAATAAATGAAAAAAAAATGCATGTAGATGCACACATCACATAGAAATCAGAAAGAGGGATTCATCATCAGCTCCTGGAGCCAAGAGGTTATCATGATGAAAATAGAAAATCTAGTTAGTAAAAAACATTTTGATTACATGACTTTCCCTTTGGAACAAATCAGCTAGAAGGAAGGAGTCAGATTTGACTTTGCCCTTTTATAAGCAATTGTCATAATTTTCAGAATTTCTAACAATGTTATATTCTAATTACAGAGTTATGTTAATCTAGTCTTACATACATGCACAAAAAGGTACAATACTGTTTATTACATTTCAATCTAAGAAATTAACAGATTACTACTTATTTTTATTGGCTGTGTGCCCAAATGCCCCAGCTCTGCAAGACCGATAGTGAAAAGAAAAATATTTGAGGCCTCAAAGAGCACAGATCTATGGTTGCCTGGAATGTGTAAACACCCAGAGCCTGTTTTACTTCCCACCCCCACTCTCACCATACACACCTCCTCTTCATAACCCCTCCTGGCATTACCTTGTAGTGCTGCTACTGAGCAGAGGGGAGAACGGTGTTGTAGTAACATCACAGAACAAAAATTGTGACATTTCGAGATGCGAGAATTTGGATTTATTGAAATGTTATGGTACCACATAGATGGCTGCAGTCTAAAACACAAATGATACTGCATAAGACCAAAAAAAGAAAAATCGGTTGAACAGGCTTGTTATGCTACAGACCTGATAAACACAAATTAAGGCAATCCAAATGCTCTTCTCTAGATTATTCCTTGTACAACTAAAGATCAGCCAAAACAACTGTGATCACAGGTTCTGTTCTAGCAGAGAATACATACCACATTCCTACACAAGAAAAGGGATATTTTCATAAGAATCTACACAGTATAACAAAGCAATGCCAAAATTTAATGTTGGTATAAATTACCTTCTGTAAAAACAAAGATTATTACTTGCATAATGATAAATACACCCACTAAGCAGTAAGTCATAAAAATAAGATATCATCACATCCTTAAGACGTTTACAATATAATTAGATCAGTGGTTTTTAATCTCTTTAAATTTGTGGACCTATAAAGATACCTTGTACAGTGAATTTGAACTGAATAGCTAGAGACCTCCCTTTTTTCCCACAGACCTCAAAAATAGTCTGCATCTCCCCTAGCAGTTTGCAAGCCACTGGTTGAAACTACAAAATTAGAGAACTAGTAAATATTATTGCTGTTATTTACCTAGTCCTTTTAGTGTTCAAAAACAAAACAAACAAGAATATACAAAAATAGAAAATTGCAATTAAGATATATGACCAAATGGCTGTGTATGATGGGAAGCTCAGACAACCCGAGAGAATAAAACCGGGGGGGGGGGGGGGGGAGAGCATAGCATAGCCTAGTATAGTTAAACACAGAAAGCAGCTACATGATGTTGTTTACAAACAGTAGGTCACACACTGCTATTGTACTTTAACTTTCTTTTAATTTTGCCACCTTCATGAATGCACGTGGCTAACATTCAAAAGAACTCATCTATAGACTAATGAGGGTAAAATGCTGGCTCAAAGGAGAGACAAGCAAACGGTCTGTCAGTAGAATATTTGCAAACAGTTGAAATCAATAATAAATTCAGCCTAACCAAGTGTAATGCATACAAACAGAAATTAAAAGACTGAAGCAACTGACRAATATATAAATGATGTTTCAGGCCACAGGGCATACATTCTCACACGCATTAGCACGTTAAATAGGCTGGCAAGAGATTCTCTCCACTTCAGACACCAGAGATGTAACTACATATATATTTCCAAAGACAAAAACAATAATTAAGACAATGCTAACAGCATAAACATTTATACATTCATGTAAAACAACTATTAGGAGAATGTCTGAGTCCTCAAATGAGAAGTTTGAGTCAGAAAATTTATTTTTAAGATTTGAAGAAATAAACTTGATGCTTTTTCGGCATATTTTTCCCTACCCAGTGTTGATACAGGTACAGTAAGCACCAAGCAAAAAACAGTAAATTCAAATAAAACACAGACACCACATCCCCAATACAGAGACATACTACATTTGGGTGGGGAGGTGTGTGGGGGGGTGCATTTAGGAACAGTGAAACTATATTTATTTCTATGGACAGTATCTAATAGGAAGGATGTGGCACTGTGCTGTGCACTGTCAGGCTTCTGCCTTCCAAGTGAGCCTCACTGGTGTCAGCCAAGTCAGCTACTGGACTCACCTCAAGAATGCTTTGCTGAGATTGTATTAACTAGGTGGACTGAGGCAGGCTTTGTGTTACGGTCTGTACAACGCAATGAGATGCAGGCTGTTGAGATTCATAGCAGAAGGGATGAGAGAAAGTGTAGCTTCAGATTCTGCCCTTCTGATTGTGTAAAATGCGCAGGGCATACCTATGGCTGTGTGGGAAGGCTGGCGCCTGGTCTCAGCGGAGGATATGACACTCATAACCCTTACGCGGAAGACAAGCATCAGGGGCCGGGCTTGACACGTTAGGCTTTTGATATAATAGGTCACGGCTGGCAGCACAGTTGTGAGACTATGCACGATATGGAACAGGAATGACAAGAGAGCCCTGCCACTGCCTGCAAGATGCCTTATGGGTGGCTGCTGCTACGACTTTCTCAGACCTCCTCAGCCAGTGGGCTGGCCTGAAAAACTAAGGGCACTTGTCTGAAAAAGTCAGAGGTTCCAATCATCCATGTAAGCGGGTCATTCTTCAAAATATGTATCTGCACTCCCAATTGCTAGGTTTTACAATTTATACTGCAAATTAGTAAGCCTGTGTAAGTTTCAAAACAACCAACAAAAGCTTGGGCCCATTTAAAGGGACTGAGCTATAAATCTCAACTTTGTGTTTGTCAGCAACACAAACTTCAAAGAACATTGTTAGGATTCAGATAAGAATGGCATGCAAAATAGATAATGGCAGTTATATACATAAAAGAGTACTCAACTTAAAGAGGCTATGTAGGCTAGGGGAGAAGGAAGGAACACCACGTTCTCTATTCCATTAGAAGAATACTAACTTTCAAGACTAAAGCTAAAATCACATCATCAGTCACCTAAAGAAAGGCTCAAAAATGTTCACTTACATGGCCAAGAATCTGTACTGTCATCATGCAAGCCCTGATCCTAAAAGGCTTCTGCACATGCCAAATAAGTTTTTGCAATATTGAGGCCATGTTTGTAACAGGATTTGTTGAATGTTCAGAACACGAATAACCAACTCTCTGCTCGTTGGCATTACCCATGAATTGTGGAGCTGACAGAAGGGCAGAGGGGGAAGCTCTGAGGCAGAGAAAACACCCACTAAAATGGAATCTCCCCTTAAACTCCAGTGGCAACTCTAATAGTTCTTATCAGAAAAAAAGGATTTAAAAAAAAGGTTTAAAGGGGTTAGAAAAAAGGATGGAAAAAATCCAGAGATTTTTTCAGTGGCAGCTCTAATATCCTAAACCCAACTTTGTTAGCCAGGAAAATAATTTAAAGATTAACAGAAGATTAAGAAAATAAAGCAGTCATTACTTGTATCCCTAAGCCCACCGCCAAAAAAAACCTTTTTTTCCCATAATTTGCTATTGATACTTTGCTATTCTAGAATATAATTTGATGAAGAAGTAAGATTTTACTTTAACAAGTAGAATTTTACATTCATACTTTTTAATAAACCAGTAGTAAAAATAAATTGGCAATGTGTTTTGATCTTTAAAATTCATTAACAGTAACTAATAAAATCTTCATAGTAGTCCTGTAGGATGGTGGGCAGATAAATCATTTAAATTCCGCTATAATTATCCAGCTGTGGAAATGAGTGCCCTACCAATTGCCTTGTAAATATTTTAAGAAACAGATTTTCTTTTTTAATAAATATATATTCAAATTCACTTTAAAAATAAGGAAAAATGTTGTACTCTAAAACAGCCCCATGGCGGTAGGTAGGAGCAAATAACATGTTTCTATGAAAGTATGCAACTAATTCATTGTAATTATCTAAACACTTCATCAATATGTATAGAATACACTACATTTCTTTTTAAAAGAGAAGAAATTAGATTTCTGTCTTTCAGACTGGACTACAGGTACATATGCACCTGCTACACACAACATACCTTCTCTCCAAAGCCACCATTCATTGACTATGATCATTCAAACTGACAATGTATAACTCCATTTAACATGTTGACATTAGAGGACACAAAGAACCCTTCCATGTTTCAAAAGGGTTTTTTTATCCAAAAATATGCTGCCAGTAAGGTAACGGATACCACAAACGTATTCTTTACTCTAAGTAAAATTTAAATTAAAAAATTTTATCCAGCAGTGAGCATATACGCATACATACACACAAAAATGTTAAAAAAAAAACAGAAAACCAAACACACACACACACAAAGAGCCATTTCTGTAACCACAAAATAACATTGACATATTAGAAAATACCCACATACTATATATACCCCCATCATAACACCGAAGAAATTTGCAGGAATAAGAGAAGTGAAGGCACGTCATCTTAGCCAAGAAAAAAATAGTTCAAAAAATTCTGAAACAGTTTTTATTGGGTACTTGACAGTCAACAAGTTAAAATCAGCAGAGTCTAGCTTTTGAGCTAACCTACTACTGCTCTCCTCCTTCCCTGTACATTGCCCACTGTGGCCTAAATTAAATTCTATTTTTTACGTAACCTCTACCTAGCTTTACCAGACTATGTAGTAAAGACGTGTTGATGGTTTCCTGGAGAAGCTGATTTCATTCATCAGCACTAAAAGTAATCACTATGATAATGTTTTAGTACCTTTACGCTGTATATAATAAGTAGGGTTTTTTCTTCTATTCTAACATTTTATTTATGGCTATCCTTCCAGCTTGCCTTCTGTTTTTTTTTCACAAGCACATAAGACTTTGTGAGGATGAAGCTGGATGAATTTTTAGTATAGACTGTCACGCACTACTTTTAAACTAATTGGCTCATTTAAATCAACTAGCTATTTAAGATACTTACTGATGCAAGCAGAAGTATCAGAGCCTAGCATTTTTTAAATATAAAAACAGATTCTGACAAATACAAATGAGCATTCTTAATGAGTTATAACACCAGCAATCCAAAAAAAATGGAGTAACAATCAAAATAGAATTAAAGAAACCTTCAATACCTTCCACACAGAATGACACAAACCCTGGGTCCTGTGAACACCATATAACGTTACCAAAAATCTACCTGCTTCTGTTTCTTCCTTTCATTTTTAAGAACTTGCATAGGAAAGAAGATATGTTCTTCATGAGAATAATCCATGTGCTTGCCTTTTATCTGTGCCCTCCAGATTACATTATTCTATTTACAAAGTCAACAAATAAAAAGAAAATTATATTAACTAGCTAAAAGTACCAAAGCTTTTATTTTTTTTTAAAAAAGGAAAAAACTCAATCCCAAAAGTGAAAAAACAGCATCAAAGCTAAGCCAGAATGAGAGAGTTGAAAACATACAATTGGAAGTATTATCAATATCTTCTGAAAAATCAGCAAGAATTTGTTGTGTTTCAGTCAATTCCATAATCAAATTGTTTTCCTAGAGGTCTAACTGATGTGCGTAAATGGGTACAAGAAGATTTAAGTTTGTTTTGTAACTGTGAAAAGCACCAGATAGATATCCTTGGAAACTAATCCCTACAATATGAATAGGCACTGTCTGTGCTAGGATTCTCTCTCCTACACTGTCAGCAAGGCTCAACCCTATCTGTAAAGAAATACTAGGAAAGGGTAATTTTGCTTTGATCTCTCTGCTGAGACCAAGGTTTCCATTTTACTTGTAAGAGTAACCAACAAATGAAGAGAAAAAAAATGGGGGGAAAATGAAAAGATTAGAATTTTGAAGTTGAATCCATCCCCCCTCCACTTACGGCACCCTAGCTGTCACCTCCCAGTCTCACCATGCTCAGTCAGATGTACAAACACAGCATCCATTCCTGTCCTTGCTGCATTTCGGCAAGCATATAATTTGAGGGTATTTCATGTCTGTCTTCTCCCAGCACCTGACACCAGCCTGACCCAGTCCCACAGTCATTCTACTGGCTTTGTACCACCTCAGGGATTCCTGAACAGAGTTGGACACCTGAGCGTATCCTAGTTGAAGGTATGAGAGCATATCCCATCACAGCACATTTCTCCAACCTCGGGATGATTCTTTTTTGCTCCAAGGCTATTTTTCAGACGTACGTGTGTGTGTGTGTGTGTGTGTTTACAATTATATATATAATTTTTACTTCACTTTGAGAAAAGATATGACAATTAGTCTAGTTCATTTTAAACAATTAACATTTGTGAAACTGATTACTGGTTAACAATCCCAAYTGAGACTATGTGCTAACAACAGTGTTAATAATAATGGGTCTCTGGATGCACACATATCATCTGCCAGTAGCAACTACACTGAATGTACTGGTGGAGACAAAAAGCAACTTGTAGCTGCTCAACACTGAAGCTATCATATGGTTGTAAGACTTCCTAATTGTAAGTTACTAATACATATGGATTTGCAGAAGATACATATTTTTAATTAATTTTATAAAAATCTCATTTGTATGTTTACGATACACTGTGAAGGTCATTTCTTTCAGAAGTAATTCTTGAATGATTTTGCTGTAGGCTACTGGAATGTGTTAAAATCAGCAAAAATTCATCACTGTACATTTTTAAGCATAAAAATAATAAAAACCGTATACATGTTAATCTTAACAATACAACAGTGTCCTTTCATCAGTGCTGTTATAATACACTATTATTCTGTTCAGAAGTATAAATCATAAATAGTTGGCTTTACTCTTGAACTGCAGGGAATATTCTGCAGAGTCTGTGTTCGATGGTATAGGATTAATGAAGAGCTGATAGTGCTGCACCGCAAAATATAGCAGAAGCTGAAGTTATGTGTCCACTGCAGTTTGCTGGCTTCAAAAAGGAGCACAACAAATGTATTATTCCGCAGTATGACAAAGGGAATCTCTCCACTAAAAGCAAATCCTCCTTGTTTTCTTGAAGACAATGTCAAAGGATAGCTTCTAAATGTTTTTAATACCTGAGGGAAAAAAGTTGCTCCTTTGCTGTATCAATAATTTAGTGAAAAGTTGTGTTTCGTTAGAAAAGAATTTCACTATGTTACCACATCTTTCCACATAACACAGTAACGACTTTATGCGATAAAACGCATTCTAAATCCACTACATAATAGTAAGAGGTTAAACTGTAACTTAGGGGATCAAATGAAATTTAGGTCAGTAAACTCAATTGCATTTTGAATGGTAGCAGAGTGATGTATAGAGTAGCCGTTACATATTAATGGGAGACATCACTTTTTAAAAAACCTTGTTTCACCCTCCAATGGTGGAGAGAGACAACAAAACTCAACACCTAATTTGACAGAAGTATTTTGATGAGTACATATATCTAACTATTATGCATTATTAGTGCTACTTATCTACTCATAAACAGGCCACAGGTCTTATCATCTGAGCATCAAGAGGCACTGCTTTGCCCATGTATTTAGTGGACTATGTACCTTCTGATAATAAATGAGTAAGATTCAATGCCAAGACAAACTGTATTTATGCAATGCACTTAGCTAAAATGTTCAAATAATTATTCTTCATACTATAATACTTTACTATCGTCACGGATGCTGTAGGGCTTTGGGCAAAAAATTCCATCATAACTTGCAGAATACTTAGAATTGTGAAATTCTAAATATACTTCAACTCAAATAGGACAAGCAGACATGTATTGATTGTCTGTACTACAAGCAGAGAAGGTCAAGAAATGGGGTTAAACACTGTGATGCACTTTCTATTGCATGAAGGCAACAAAATGACAAAAATGGAAGTCAAATCACCAGATGCACCTAACTCCAAGCCTCTTGTCCCACTGTGGCCATACTAGTAAACTAATGCGAAAAAAGTGATTCAGGGTTGAGAGCTGGACAGGAGATTATAGACGGAAAGATGGAAGATACAGGCTACAAGTACAAGCATATACTTTTTTTTTTTTAATAAAAAAATGAAGAAATCCATCATAGTGCAATATTCTTAAGGCATCAATATCACTTAAACTAAATACAGACAAATATGTGCAAAAAAAGCAATACAAGATACCTGTGCTCCTTAACATACAAAACCAGTCATGTATGTGTCCATAGTTGAACAGAAAGGTTGCAGAAACAAGTTTATATATTTCTACGTAATTACTGCATTAGTAGTTCTTTGTCACAAGAAGAAAAATGGATAAGAAACTATGATCTTTTCTTATGACAATGAACATCCTTCTTTAATTCCACCTAGTTTTTACACCATCCTAACTTCAAGAGGCTTCTTTTGTTGTAAAGCAACATAGTCAGTCATTCTTAAATGCAATTTTATATTAATGACCAGACTTACACACACAAAAGAAAGCTTGAAATATTCACTTGCCTACCAGAGAAAAAGAAAAATATCCTCAAATATATTTTTCACCTTTAGATGTTCATTTCAGTTGTGCCATATTAAAATGATAGATTTTGTATTTACAGGAAGGCTGTTATTCCTATGTAGAGCTGTAGTTCCAATGTTTTTGTTTAATTTCAACCAACTTGTCCAAGTAGGCCATTTGGTAGAAACCTATAAATGGCACCCAGGAGGTCTGGGTTCTTGCCGTAAAGAGGTCAGCTATTTCCTCCTAACTAAAAATAGTCAAGAGGAGCGAGGGAAGGGAGTTTAATTTAGCAGTCGAAAAAAAGTTTACAGAATTACTTCCATCTTGCCTCATGATGAAGATTGTGAAAAAAAATCTGCCCTCGAGAGTTACAAAAGCTTGATCATTTTATAGGCGTGCTGGTGTACATAATCCAAAATAATACTATGAATTAAAATAATAATAAAGAGAATGTAGGCTAGGCATTACACATTGGAAGGGTGAAGGAAAATGTACACCCTCTTTGTATAAAACAACCTGATTTAAAAACACTGGCACTTTCAGGTGCTAACAACCCTACTCTCTCCTACCAAATGAGGTCACAGTATTGTCCAGTAGATAAGGGACTACAACCAGCTGCTGTTCCTCAAGTCAGTTTTTTCCACCATTTACCTTCCTGGGTTTTTTTTTGTCTCTTTCATTTACTCAGATTACAATCTTTTCAGGATAAGAACTGTCATGTAGGATATTCCCAAGATGGCCCCAATTTGAATGGGGGCCTCTTGGCACTATTAAAATATAAACAATTCAAAATAGACTACAGCATGAATTCTAACACTGAAATTTAAAAGTTGTCAACAGAAAATAATAAGAGTTCTCTGAAGCAGTGACCAAAGCACTATATATCAGAAACACCATACTAAAGCCCTGGGATAGGTTTTCCAGCCAGATCACCAAGCTGAACAGAACTCAGAACATTGCTAAATCCAAAATGTGACTTATCTTCTACCAAGAACACCACCTCATCTGCGCTAAAGGATATTCTCCTCTATTCCTTCTCAAGCTCAAGGACGTAGGCCTTTAATAACCACTGCTACCTAAGGAGTCGCAATTCTGGAAGTTCCTCAAGGAGGCAAGGGACGTTATACATATCAAGAGGACAACAGGTCTACTTCTGGTCCTGTTGCCATGGAAATGGGAAAAGCCCATTTGTAAATAAACGCGAGGACTAAAACTGGAAAAACTGGCAGAGCATACACCTTACAGTTCTAAATACAGACATGCTGGCCTTCTCCATCAAGAATTTAATGTATGTTTGCTCTTTTGATACTCTTACTGTTGAGCAGATTTGCCACCCGCTGAAAAGAAGAACCACTAGCGTAATTCATAACAGGGGTATGACAGACACTGGACATGGAAGTTCTCTTACTAAATCAAGTTGGGGGGAGGGCAAAGGACATATTCAAATTACAACTTACTTTCAGAAGGGTGTGTGTGTGTGTGTGCGCAGCATCATAAGAGATTTGGACAGCTGCATAGCTGGCAGTGTTTACATGCATGAATTATTATTTATCCTCTTTGCTTCTGAAACAGACTTTTTAATCTTTGGGGGAGAAGAAACAACATTGGCTGTTCCTTAGCTCACTGAAGGTGTTAAACTGAGACAAATACAGCAGCTCTGCTTACATTTCTCCCAGTTTTACCATTATTGCATGTAGCCCAAGAAAGGTTTAAAGCATTTTTAATGTGCTAGCATCCTCCCTCTCTAGCTTTCCTTTTTCCTCCCACCCCCTCTACAAAGCTTCTGTGGGAAAGCTTCCCATTTTTACTATTACTGTCTTTGAGATGTTGCAATGTATAATTGTTACACACACATGCACACACACACAGAGAAAACACCTTAGGACAATTCTGCTGTGTTGCCAACAATATCTGCTATAACAGAAAGAACATATTTATTCCAAAACTTGTGCAGTGTTTCTATATTTGATAACATACTAAGTGTAGGACAGAAGGAGGCCTAAATCCAGCATGTGCAGTCACATGGTAAGCAAGGTATATTATATTAAATCTTGTATATGCCACATGAACAGTTTCAGTTAAAGGATCACTAACAAATGGGTTAAGGAAGAAAGATATGACATTGTATTTGTCACAAGTAAAGACTTTGTATTTATTACCCACAATCAGGTCTCCCTCTGGAACAATAAATTTAATTTTATACTATTAGCCTGAAATATCAATCTTGAAATTATAATTTTACACTCCATTTCATTCTGCTCATCATTTGAGGAGTGCTCCTTTCAATGGAGTATTTCAGTTTTCTGCAATATTTTCTTTTTTGTGAAACATTCAATTAACTACATCATTCCCCCTCCCCCCAAGCACGCACACATACACTTTTAAGAGTTGAGCTGTACATCAAGAGATACACTACACAAACTCTCACAGAGAAAAGCAAGAGACATGTTAAGTACAAGGTGAAGGAAAACCTTYATTCAGTCTGAACACTGACTTTGAGAAATTAACATGCAAGTCTAACTTTTAGGGTGTGGTTTTGTTTTGTTTTTTTTCCTTTTTGTGGCGTGCAGGATGTCTACTCGACAATTCAACAATATATAATTAAATAGGTCAAGGGTCATTGGCTTTACATCATACTACACTAACATTCAGCCTTACTCCGTATTAAACCAAAATACTACTAGACCAGCTGCTGAGAGCAGAACAGCACCATAAAACGGGGGCAACAGTGGAGAGAAAGGTGCCCCCCGGCCTCCCGCGGCGCTGCGGGGCGCAGCGAGCACCCCACCTGCGCGGTAGCACCTTGCCCTTCCAGCCACAGAAAACCAAACCACCGCTGCACGGGTCGGCCTGAAGACGCGCGCAACAGGTCCGTGGTTCTGCCTTCCTGCACCGCCGCAGAGCTCCGCGTTTTACCCCAGTCCCACCGAGGAGGGCTTTCCCCGGGCGCACCAGCGTGCTTCCAGCGCTCCGTAACGCTTTTAAGTTAGTTGGCAGCGGCATAAATCACAGTGGGGGGGGGGGAGGAGGAGGGGGGAGGAATTAACTTGTTTACCTACTTGGAAGTAAACTTCGATTTACTGGAGTGGTCGGCTCCTCCGCCTGCTGCTGATTCAAACCCTGGCGATGAATGGGCTCCCCTCCCCCACTCGGGCTCTACAAACTCCACACTTCAGTGTGAATACCTCGCATTTTTCTCCCTTATCTTTTTTTTTTTTAGAAAAATTTTTTTAATAATATCTTCGAACTAGGGAGCCACTTCAGAAACTCCCCCCTCCCCCCAAACACACACACTCAGCAAACAGCTTCTCGCCCAATTCAAACGAAGATTAAAACACACCGACCGAAGACGGCAACCCCAAACAAATTTCTCCTCTCCCTTGCTCTCCCGGAGCGATCACGTTTTTGCCACCGTTCTGCCGGAGAGGAA